>NC_080571.1:120105835-120411380 GCF_030247185.1 Malaya genurostris | reverse complement strand
AAGTAAGTCGTATTCACGACAAAATATTTCTCACAAATGTTCAAACTACTTACACTTGAAGGACTCACAGTTCACCATTTTCAAAACTGATTTTTTCACACCGGGAATACACGTGAATTATTTGATGTTTGGTCAATTCACGTAAACGAACCTATGATACTCTATTAATTTTAGGGGATGTTCGTGATTTTTCAAGTGATTCTAATGTGAATTTTTATTTGTGTGTCAAGATAATGAGCACGCTTACTTGTGGTTCTAAAGAATTGGATCAAAAGTCGCACTGTTTCGTA
Source organism: Malaya genurostris (assembly GCF_030247185.1). Taxonomy (NCBI): domain Eukaryota; kingdom Metazoa; phylum Arthropoda; class Insecta; order Diptera; family Culicidae; genus Malaya; species Malaya genurostris. Next base: position 120,411,090 of record NC_080571.1, on the reverse strand, counting down.
AAAACCATACCTACCCAAAATTGAATACAACGGGTATTACGACATTTTGGATAAATATGCTTCTCGAAAAATTTGAGTAGATATTACTCCCTTTTGTTGACATTTGTAAATGAGTATAAAGTACCAAAGACATTGGAAATCTATTCATGCTTCACAGTGTATTTATATGTTTAAATGTAAACAAGCATTTTAATGTATTTTACTTACAAACTAGAGCCTGATACGCTCTATCTAGCTCGCTATCTAAAACACTTTATTTTTTCCATCCTGAATTTTGGTAAACTTTTTACTACTCATTCGGGTCGGGTACGGGTACAGATAATTTTTAGTCGGGTACGGGTCGGGTACGGGTAAAATTTTTTATTTTTTATCGGGTACGGGTCGGGTACGGTTAATTTTTTTTCATTATTGATCGGGTACGGGTCGGGTACGGGTAATTTTTTAAATTTTTAATCGGGTACGGGTCGGGTACGGGTAATTTTTTTTGCTGATCACTCGGGTACGGGTCGGGTTCGGGTATAAGAATTTCTATACCCGACCATCTCTAATGTTCATCTAACGTGTAGTGATTGAACATGAGTCTGGACATCACACGAATGAAGTTCCTACTTACATCCAGCCCCCTGAATCGTACCTTTGTCGATATTTTAGCAATAATTGAGTGCATCCATAGACCTAGATCATCCTCAGCCCAAGAAGCTTTTCTGTTGGCAAGTGTTTTTAGGTGGGATGCGCTATAATATTTGTTTACAGCCATCGGTCACTCATAAATTTCACCCTCAAGAGTATCTGGCTAAATTATCGGCTCTCTTATTGTCTGGAATAGAGTGATGAGCTGGAACCCAGACTATAGTAATTTGGTAATTATTATTCAATATGTTGTTCAGGCACTGTTTTATTTTGCCCAAGAAAAACGGTTTTTTAAAAGTATTTCTCAATTCATAAAAACACTTCACCTTACGGAGAGTGTTTATCGAGACGTGTACGCGAACAAAAATCCATTGCCGGTACCATGATTAGGGCATTATGAAAATCATAAAACATGTCTTCTCATGAGATCATACCTATTATCAATGATATTATGAGCAACATGATTTATATCATGAAAATTTCTATGGGATTTGCTCACTAAAACATCAGTAATAGGCATGGTCTCATGAGAAGTAATGTGTCATGATTTTCATGATTTATGTATTATGGTACCGGCAAAAGATTTGTATCCGTGTAATGTTGAAGTCATTAAAACTTAAAACTAAATTTTAGGTAAGTCATGTTTCACATAAATACATCATATTTTTAACTACGTAATAAAATTTTAAATAAATCAAGTTTTAGCATGATGCTTTGACGATTCCTTTGCAAGACAGTGATTGAATCATTTGCGACGGATGGTAAATTATCCATCAAATGATACAAACGCTGATAGGATAGGCCATTGCAAAAGTTATCTGCATGGGGTTCTCCACATCTGATACATTTAGGCTTGTTACCGAATTCTTTACATGCCGTGCAGTTCATAACATGCGGAGCGAAAAGCCGAGCAGGAAGACGAACTTTATCGATGTAGACATGGCAAGGCAACGCAGACCCGAACAATCTCACTTGAATCAATATTGTGTGTTGTTACACCGGAGTTCTTTTAACACTGGTATTAGACAGTTTTAAATTATGCCCATGGAAAGATAAGAAAGGATTCCTTTTGGTCAAAAACTCTAACAGGTAGTGGTATTTTGAAACATGAATAATGAAAAAAGCTCCGCTTATTTCTGTTCATAAGCCTCCATATTTTCACCAAGCTACAAAATGGAAGAGCCGGTGATAAAAACGCTACCGTCAACTCAATTTTTTGGCTATTGTAGTTAAAACCCTAAGGGTTTTGAAATATAACAACCACAACGGGAACCAATAATGATGAATGATCGTGAAAATAAAAGTGATACAATGGCGAATACACTTTGAGAGTGGCCTAATCAAAAATTATTTATCAATTTGATTACATTTCATTGAAAAAGAAACCATGCTTCACGGATACTTTTTAAGATTTTATGATGATTAATCCTAAAAGCAAGCATGATGGCCTGAAACAAATTTAATTTTGATCGGCCTCCGTTCCAATGGAAAATTAGATCCCACATTCGAAAGCGTCCACCAATAAGCATTCATTGACAGAAACATTGTTAACCAAAGAATCACCTAGACAAAACAAAACGCATATCCCACGCATGGTTAAGTTTCCGGTAATTTTATCCATAGTTAGTTGTATACACTCCATACAAGTTATAACTCATTTAGGTAGTATAGCACTATTTATGTACGATTAGAATTACCGGAAAGCCAAATGCAGGATCTTTTTTCCCAAATAAAATTGGTGCCGTGCGAGGGATGCATCCGAGGTGGTCACTAATCTCGAATGACTCTAATCTCGAATGATAGTATTTAGTAAGTTATTATATTGTTTTATTTTTCAGCAAAGTTATTATTATTATTAATATTGGTTTATTTATACCCGGCTTCAACCAAGTTACGGTCTTTCAACGGGTTTTGCAGCAAAAATCTTCAAGATATACTGAAAACGACTACAAGCGCATTGATTAATAGGTACCGGTTGGAAAGGTTTTTTTTTAACAAAACTTTGTAATATATTTTACAAGCCCGCCAGAGCCAGTAAATTTGAGTTAATTGTTCATAATTGAATAGTTAATGGGATTGAACAGGAATCCGTTGTCCAATATAGTATCTTTTGATGAATTGTTGAGAATCTGAATTATAAAGAGTGCATCGATAATTTTTTCGACACTTCGATTAGTTGGTAAATTTCTGTGGTTATTGCAATTTTGCAGTATTTCAATTCAGTCTTTACCAAAACGCAATACGACAACACCGAATTTTGAATGAGGGTGAACACTATTGTTTCCCGATCTGGAAACGACATGCTCTCACATTGAGTGCTTCACAGGAAGTATGGTTGCCACCTGCACGGGCTCCACCCGGATGTGCCAGGCAGCCGGACTTACGCAAAACGGTTTTCAACGGAAATATTTTTTATATGTAATCATTTCAAACAAGGTTTTTCCGATTGATATGGTATGGTTTTACAGTTACTATGACAGCAGTTCTTCAATTCGTGTGACGAATCTAGTCAACTATTCTGCCATTGCTGCGACACCCAAAAGTCAAACAGAAAACGGGAGCTGAAAGTTACATTCCTGGGCCATATTTTATAACTCATGCTGAAAAATTGATATATCACTGAATTATTGTTAATTCCAACGATGAAAAAATGGTTTATAGTTGCGCAGCCTCATGCCACAATTTCAAAAGTTTATAAGCCTCATGCCAAAATTTCAAAAGAAAATAAAAAGACCATCATTCTTGGCTAGATAGATTCTATAGATATAGGAGTCTTTTTAAATGTGAATTTTCCAGTAATGCTCCCACAACCAAGCAGAATACGATTCGTGTACTCAAAGAAATCTGAAAAAATAATGAAGAGATAAGGAAAAAGATTGAGAATATGTCTCGTCGAACTGAACAAATGTCTATGTGTTCCTGTGTACGTGTGTATGTATGTAACAAAAATATGCAATCACTTTTCTCGGACATGGTTCAACCGCTTTTTACAAACTTAGATTCATATGAAAGGTCTTATGGTCCCATAGCCTGCAATTGAATTTCATTGCGATCCGACGTCCGGTTCCGGAGATACAGGGTGATATGCACCAAAAAATGGAAAAAAATATGCACTCACTTTTCAGATTCAAATGAAAAGTCTCCCATAGCCTGCTATTGCATTTCATTTGGATCCGACTTCCGGTTGCGGAGTTATAGGGTAATATGTGAAAACTAAGGACAAAATGTGCACTCAATTTTCTCGGAAATGGCTTTACTGATTTTCACATTAGTTTCGAAACTAAAGTGCGATAAGTGGAAAATCTTTAATTTTATTAGCATTTTTCTACAAACGTTGACAAAAATAGGTGTAAATCTCATAAAACTGATTAAAAATTCTTCTAGTTTGCAGAACTTGTTAGTTTGTGAGCTTATAAATTTAATTCGGCAGTACTGGTTCCCTAGAACATCTTCAAAAGTAGAACTCACTTAGATTTCTCAGGGATGCTTGAACAAATTTTCACAAATCTTGATTTATATTAAAGCTCATATTGTATCAAAAGCTTCACAATCTTGATTTTGATAAAAGCTCATATTATCTTCAAAGCTACTGTGAAATTTCATCCAGATCCAACTTCCGGTTCCGAAATTACAGCGCGATGAGTGTCAATGCTTGCAAACCGCCATATAAAATGGCGATGCAAAGCCGGTACGCACCGGTACGTGCTGGCACTGAAGAAGAAAACACAACACGTATTTACAAACGATGCACACAGTGTGCTTTGTTTAATTTCGTACACGGCATAAAGAAAACGAAAACCAACACCGAAGCTGATTACTTATTCACTTTCCTTAGATATAACCTGACCGATTTCCATAAATTTAAGTTCAAATCAAAAGCCATATGGTCCCATACGAAGCTTTAGAATCATCCGGATACAACTTTTGATGTTAAAAATTTTATTTCGCTACTTTAAGCGACGAAGCGAAAGCCTTACCAAGATTTCTAAATTGGGCTCGAAACTATTCGCACCGTCGGCACCGGGAAAAGCTCGGCGAGGAATATCGGTGGCAATCGGTGCAAATGGATTTTATGTCATTGTCATTGTCGGTGCAAATGGATTTTATGTCATTGTCAGTCATTGCCGATGAGGAAAAAAACGACCCGGATCGTCCCGGCCTTTAAATTTCGGAAGTATTGGAAATAGAGAACGGTTGAAGATGATATAAAGTATATAGAACGTTTAGACTTAGTATACCGTTCATTTACAAGTAGCTCTTCAAAGTTTGCTACAAAAGATACTCTACTGATATTATTAGTAATACATAAATGCTGTAAACAAGGTACCAAAAGGTAATTCAACAGAAAAACCAATATTAATATTTCAAAATGCACATATAAGTGTAAATAAATATATTTTTGAAAAAAGAAATGTACATTCAAAGTGATATGTTAACACTTTGTACGTATGATAATGTGTATACTCTCAGTTATAGTACACAACAGAAAATGGTTGTTTCAAACAGTGTACTTCTCTTTCTGCTGAGTTACTTGTGGGTTGAAGTAAATAAGAAATTTCCCTTGTAAGGGATGTAAGAGACAACGGAAGCATGTGTTAAAGAGAATCACAGAATACGAAATAATGTAAAATGACAGAATACGAAATAATGTGTAATGACAAAAGATGGAAGTGGACTGGAGTACTAGTAAGACAAATCAACAGAAAAATATCCTTAAAGTACACCAAACAAAAAAACTAAACTCATATTAATGCAGCTTGTGCAAGATCGAAATTATTGAGATCAACTGTGATAAGCTTAGTAATAAGGTGGATCTGGAAGATGAAGTGTCAACCATGGAAAAACAAATACTGATCTGAATGATTAATTAAACATAATATGAGTTAGACAGAAGCAACATTGTATACGTTTCCTTAGCGGACTATAACGATCCGCAATGTGGCATTAGCAGTTCAACATAATCAGCTAATGCACTGATGAGTCGAAGGCGAAACGTAAAAAATGAAATTAGTCTTGTGCACATTGATGCAAACCGGTACCCATGAGGTACCAAACCCCCTTAATGAAAAGCAACATGTTTGTCCAAAGCGCTAACCGTTTGAAACTATGAACGCTTGAAGTTACCGTAATATAAACATTCCCAAAGCAGGTCCTAATTAATACGCAGCTGTTCTAATTCAAAGTATAAATTGCCCTGCACAGAGTAAATGCAACAATCCAATAGATACATGTTTTACTCACCCTTGAATAGGAAAAAAAGGTTGTTCGACACGACGTAATCTTCTTCAAGTACAAGTTCATGTTCTAGCGAGCGGAGGACAACCAGTGGAACTCTTCCGATGACATCCATCATAATTATTCCTATTTTTGCCGCATTTAGATTGCGCTTGCCGTAACGGAAACTCATTCGGGTTGATCAGATTAATTACACTTTTATTGAATTATTGCACAACTTTATTCCCTTAACTCACGGCATAACCATTTACACGGCACATAGCATAAATGTTTTCCCTCTTCTCCGGAGCACTTCAACGCTAGCCAGCGATTGCTAATTCCAAATCGAGAGCACTTATTCTTTGAACTATGATAAATGATACTTTTAATTGTGATCCCTTTTTTTTACTACTAATAATAGGGTAGAACATTTCTTTCCCCTTGCGATTTCGACATGCTCGCTTATATTGTGTTTTGGCAAATTTATTTATTGTGTTAAATGTGCTCTACATTTCGTACGATGTTTATTAGAGTACGGTGCGTGAAGTCTCGCGGCGAGTCATAAATAAAAAAAAATCATGACGTTGGCCGACGCCGGATTGTAGTCAGCTGTGAAATGCTGTACAAACCGAGCCTTACGTGAATGGTTTGGTTCCCTGCGGAAAATGCGTGATTGAGCACGGTTACTGTATCCGGGTTACGAGTTTGTGCACGGTAGATGCAGCGTTCCAGGAATGTTTTGTGCCATGGGGGGAGGAAATAGTAGTTTCTTTTCAACAGGGAAAAGGGATGGTGTCATAAATTAATTGAGCCTGGGTTTTGCTTCTAGCTTTTACTTATGTAATAGAAAAATTCTAAATCCCAATGCTTGCTGTGATTCTATAAAAAAAAGTTATTCGATTGTATGTTGGAAATGAGTACAATGCATTCAACATTCACAAACAACAGGGTTGAAAAGTATGCAAACACGTCTACTATTCAGTGTCATCATTTGATCAGTATGGAAACATCTTTTCTGTTAGAAAATGGATGCCATTCAACGCAATCAATAACTTTTCCAAGCAGGAAACCATGCTGAATAATTGTATGGTAAAAATTCCGAAGAGAAGGTGACTCTTTGTCTAGTCATGTTTCACAATCTCATTCAATCCCCTACCCAGAACAAAAAGTTTAAATTGAATGGGACTGAACTAGAACGCCCAATGTTTTGAACTTTAGTTTGATTAGAATTTTGCAATATACAGGCTTTAGGCTCGGATCTATTAGTGTTCAAAGTTTTGCAAGCAACACTCTTTTGCAAAAACGGAACTAGGAAAAATGACGTTTCATAGATTTTCTAATCATACTAGCGATACTCCATTCATTTTAACTTTTTAAATATATGCACAACGTGACAAAACGGGAATGAATCGTTTTAGTGAATGGGAGATCAGTATTTTAATGGTAAGTTTTTTAGAAAAAAGGTGTTTACCCCCTAATTTATGCTAAATGCACGTAATCATTTTTACTTAAATTTACGTTTCGTCTTAGACTCATCAGTGTGTAGCATTTTATGTTGAACTGCTACCTCCGACCTGACGAATCATCATAAACTGCTACGCAGACGTAAAGTTGATGCTATTTACAAAACACTTTTTTGATATTACACCTAAGTTTAATATCAAAACTGACGTCTCGGACAAAACAAGTTTCGGCTTGCTAGCCGTACAAATTGTGGTAAGTTTATTAGTATTAGTAAGTATTATGTTGAACTATCGTCGGACAGAGGCCATTCGTCTATAATCTATAAACTTTCTCTTTGACCATACTTGAATGAATTGAAAAAAAAAATTACTATTTGTTTGGTTTGTCCATACGAGTATTTTTCGAAATTGATAGCAGGTCATAAGACTTCTCATACTCCGATTTTGATGTAGCTTTGCTAGTGTTTTGAGAATGGCATACCATTTCTATTGCACGGCTGAAAAGGTCATCCTTCAAAGTACATCTTCTGGAACACCCAGAGCCCATTGATCAAACCGTTGCTGGCTAGGCCCGAGCGTAGATCGACTAAGAAATGGGAAGGGATGTTAATCCAACACTTGCTTTTACTAGAGACCGTAAATACTACTGCATACTCCACATGTGTCACGAAAGCAGGATATCTGTTAGTATAATTTTCAGTAATGGTAGCGCCCGACTTAATCCAACTGGGTCCAAGATGCTCGGATACATTACAAAACTCATGGACTTCCCGAAATATCCGATACTGAAGTCCGGGAAACACTTGATTCACAGTTCCTAATCGTAGAAACTGAGGGGAATTCTTGAACTCGCGCGGAATGAATAAAAAACTTGACCGCAACAGTATAAACAAGTTTAGACAAAATAGTTGATTCATTGTAGTGACATATTGAAATCATCTAAAAGGTCTATTCAATAGTTAAGCAAAGTCAAAGCATTACATTCCTTTTCTGGAACTTGGCCTTCCTGTTTCAACAGACTTCGCAGCCGATTCTTAGCGTACAGAATCATTGCATGGCTAGTGCTACTGACACTAAGAATCTTTCCAGGTCGAAGTCCGAACATTTGACAACTGGCCGCCGCATATTAATTACTCTATAGATTATTTTAAACATTTTAAATCGTCAAACAAAGGTCATCAGAATTCACGCGCGTTTTGATTGTTCACCTATTTACCACGGAAATGGTTTATTGGTCATATTGATAGATCTGGGCAGTCGGCTATCGAGAAAAAATTAATTTATTTACTTCAAGTCTAATGTGTGATGCGTAACTCTATCTATTTGTTATTAGGAGTTATGTGATCAAACAAACAAGTATTTCCCAACTATTTATTCAATATATCAATCTATGTTATCTCTGTTATTAACATTCGCGATAGTTGACGCGACTTTTTTCAAATCTGCAAATTAAGATGAAATAATTTAGTAAAATAGAATAACCAGATGTGAAACGTTAAAAATATTCGATAACTGAAGGAAAAGATAAACTTCTACAATTGCGTCTTTTAAGACATGGAAGCCGAAACCAAGTGGATTCTTACTTAAGTTGATTTTCCGCCGAATTCCACGCGTCATCTAGACTGGTCCTGTTCAGAGAAAGACTATCAATCTCCTAGCTCGTACCATTGGAAATATTTCTAGTTGGTCATATAAATACTAAACCATCATCAAAACATGGTTGAGTAAGTAAATTTGTGAGCTCGACTAGCGTCACCCGTTGGATACGTGTTTCCTTACAATGCCAACACTTTCGCGTACATACGACATACAATATGCAGTTGATGATAAAATTACAACACATTTTAAGATTGCAATGATATATGAATTGATGTAAAACAATAGCATCGCTACTTGATAAAGATGGCGACAAGAGACCACCATCTGAAACAGCAGGATTGATATTTTACGAAAAAGTTGCAACAGAGACAAGAACCGTAACTTTTTCCATCTAGGGAAATTTGTCTTGCCAACTAAACTACCGTGAATATGGAACTCACGCAGATAAGCCAAATTGAAAAAAAATTTGTCTTTTGATAAGATATAGAGTTTGAACTGAAAATATTTATTGAAATCTGTTTTAATCCTCCTAGTGGTGTGATTAGCCCGGGTTGATGGTACAATGCATAGAGCGCTAGTCTTACAGGCCAATTGTCGTATGTTCAAGCACCGGCCCGGAAGGATTCTTAGTGTCAATAGGATCGTAGCCATTCATTCAAGGATTATGTACGCGATGAGATGGCTGCGAAGTTCTTTGAAACAGAAGCTCAAATTCTACAAAACGAATGGCTTTGCTTTTTGGTGTGATGATGCTTTTCTCATATTACTCATTTGTTCATAAATGTTACTAAAGGGTTCTTCTAAAAGCTTATCATTGAATCATAAGCAAAAACCACTATTTCAAGTACCACCGAAATTACAGATTCTGGGAACCGATATAGCCAAAATAGGCTTATTTGATCAGCAACTAACATAAAGTACAGTTACATTTTTGAGCCAAACTTTAGATAAATTATCTGTTTCAGGCATCGTCGCTCTAAATAATGTTTTAAACTCACTTTACCCTGCAATTCCAGAACCGATAAGTAGAATTCAATAACAACATATTGGACTGTAAGATCTGTCATTTTAGCATAAGGTTGATGTCAGAGTGAGCATGGATCGCGGACCAAAGCTAAGCGATCCAATGCGATGTACTGTTTTCGCATCGGTTTCACTCTGACAGGTTTGTTTTGATCAAATGCAACTACCTCAAACGCGCGCCTCGTCGCTTCGCGTGACGCTTTCACTCTGACAGCAACCTAAGGGTGAAGCCAGAAACTTGACAGATCGCGCGGCAGAGCTCCGTATGTCAGAGTGAGTTGCGGTCACTAGTCGCTTCGCAAGGCATCGAGTTTACTCTGACATATTTTTCATTTTGCTGCAAGAATCAAACGAACGGTGCTCGGTCGTGCGACTCCGGGCGATCTGTCAAGTTTCGCTCGCGTCGCGTATCGCCTTCTCTCTGGCTTCACCCTAATTTTGTGAAAATCGGTTCGGGTGCCTCTAAGAAAATGAAGGATGCTCCGTTTTTGTATTTTTTAACCACTATGTCCGGAACTGGGAGCTTAAAACCGGTGTAGCCGAAATCAGAAATCAAATTTTTTGGTCATCAACCAACAAATCATGGGATTGTGAAAATTTTCATTCGGTTGAGCCATCTTTAAGGACATCTAATGTATATTTTTCGCAATTTTGTGCAATTCCGAAACCGAAAGTCGGGTCTGGATAAAATTCCATAGCGTTCTATGAAAAAGTAAAACCATTCATATAAATCTAAGTTTATAAAGATTGGTTCAGCATTTTCGAGGTACTCGAGTGCATATTTTTGGCACATACGAAGACAGACATTTTACGATTCGGGTCTGAGTTGAAAAATCGTTTCATATTTTTGTTATTTTCTAACTCTTTGAAGAATATTATTTTTGTAAATTTTTTGGAGGGCCCAATCGATTTACTTTTTCGATATGGATCTAGTTCGAAGATCAAATGGTAATTTCTAGTCCCGAGATACAATGGTAGAAGTATATTTTTCGATGTTGGCTAATCCAAATTCAACGATCTTAGGCTCGTTTGAAAGATATCACCGATTTAGTTTGTAGCTTAAATGGCTGTCACTCCAGCTCCGCAGATATAATCGTATAAGTGGAGAAACCGACAAATATTTATCGCTCATTTTTTTTACCAATGATCAAGTACAAATGTATTATTGCTTATGCTGATGATTTCGATCATGTGCCGAATATGCATCGTAAGCATTGAACTACTCGAACCAATATGTGTGTGTCAAAAATCAACCCAAATTCAAGATCCTAATCCTAATTATCCTAATGAAAAAAGGCGATAGTGTAGTGTCAGAGACATAACGCCTTATCATGTGAAAATGAATAAAACTGACATGCTTTTTCCACACATCCGATTATCTATAATCGCACATACAGTGCTTCACTTAAATAATTGTAACGGTACAAATACTAGGCGGAACACACGAGAGCAAAAATTACGGGGTTGTGCAGGGAACAAGACCGCCGAAATCAAAAATTCAATGTTCAAATTCATTAATAAATTGAAAATTAGTCACCTACAATTTCTAAATTTAAGTAAGGAATTAATTTGACATTCACTTCAAAAACTTGCTTATCAAACTCGTCAAGAAAATACAAATTGTATAACAATTCTTCTAAGAATTCTAAAACTATGAAATATTGATATCCACTCGCAAAGCTTGGACAAAAAGTATTTACAATTCTTTCCAAATTTCACGAAAAATGATAAAATATTATTCACTATTACACTTATATACTAACATGATACAAACTAGATATTTTTAGTGAACATCTTGCAAGCCAGTTGTAATTACATATAAAGAAAGATCTTGTTTGAATATTATTCAGTTCCTTTATAAAATGATGCATAGCTTTAATCAGTTGGGTGAAGTGTTGTTATCATGCCAAAGATGTTGGTCTGTAACAAAGCTATATGCGAGAATATCAATTATAAGAACAATTTGGTTATAAATTGAATGACTAAATTGATCGTCTCAAACAACTTGCATAAATGTGTCTCCCTCATAATAGTCAATTAAAAATACTAATGGTTTTAGCTATGCATGTTTTAGTAGCGAACATAACGTATCGTAGGCCCACTGCCCTAAATCATTGAGAATATTTCGTATTTATATGTGTCGGTTTTGCACGATACGTTCAATGCATGTGAACGAACATTTTGCACGCATTTTTGTGGAACTGTGGAACATTTTAGGGGAGCGGGTCATTGCGCCGAAAGCCATTTCGCCGAAAGTCGTTTCGTCGAAAGTCGTTTCGCCGAATAGGTCATTTCGCCGAAAGTCGTTTCTCCGAAAGGGTCATTTCGCCGAAAGGGTAATTTTGAATACATCAAATATTTTTTTTGTGTTATTATGCCTCCTGCATAACTGATATGGCGCAGCCACATAAACGAAGCCAAGATGGCTCGGCGGCACAAAGCCGCTAAGGCGACGCCGGCTTACTTGGCCGCCGAACCGTCGTCGGAAGCGGCGGCCTTATGCATACAAACCTGTAACCGCCTCGTTTGCCCGGTCTGTTAAAAGCTAGGTTTCTTTGCTTTAGTTAGGTCCGAACGAGCGGTAGCGAGGTCGGACAGCACACGAATCAAATCGATGTGGCGAAGCCGCATTAGATATTTTTTTATTTAGTAATCGGAAAATACCACATACATTTGCTTGATAGATACCTATCGAATTGCTTTGATGATTAGTGGGTAATAGTCAACAAGTTTCTTTGGGAACTCCGTTCTGAGGTTCATAAAGTTGAACTTCTTCAATCATCTTCAATTTGTCTTTATTTTAAATCGATTCCCATTACGATTTTAAGACAATTGCAGGAATCGGCGGAATGACCCTTTCGGCGAAATGGCTTTCGGCGAAATTACATTCGACGAAGTGGCCCATTCGGCGAAACGACATTCGGCGAAATGACCCTTTTGGCGAAATGACTTTCGGCGAAACGGCTTCCGGCGAAATGTCTTTCGGCGACATGACCCTGATCCACATTTTAGATAGCTTCAATTTTGAGTGATTTGTGGTTATCTCATACTACTGAAAACTTGTTCATAAATTTCTGAAGATATTTCCAATTGTATGGAGAAAACATGTTTTGCTGCGTTGAACACAACAAGAGATATTCGCGATTAAGTTCTATTCATATTGTAAGATATTGCAATAAAGTAAGACGATGAGACTGTTTGAGTGACAAGAGAAAGTCATTATCACATTATCACAGATCTTTATTCAAAAATATGTCTGGAGTCGTAATGGTTTCTTCTAATTTGCAGTTAGAATCTTTAGTTGCGGTGAATCAAGTTTTCAAATAATTATTAATGCTGAATTTATGTTACTTACTTTTGAAGAATTCAACAAATCCAAAATGCGGATTTGGTTGGATAGTGAAATTTTCTACTGGAGATTTATTTCATTGGCAAAAGAAACTGGATTATGACAATATCTGGTTTTGAAGATTGCCAATTTTTATTTAATTTAATTAATTTAGATGGAATGACTTGCAACACATCTTTTAAACATTCTTTTCGTGAATCTTTCTGAAATCCAGAGCTCAATTTGTCCGCTTAAAATTGCTCAATATTTTTCGATCGGACGGAATTGAGAGCTATCTGGACGGAAGCATCAGGGCCTTTGTGTGCTTTGATGAATGGCAATCCCCGTTTTTTCACGTACCCTCGTATCTACTCTACTCGAGTTTATAGACTTATTGAATAAAAACTTGAATGTTTTCAAGTCCAATTTATCTTTCAAGATGACCTACTATCTTGATCATCATAATATTAACAAGAAGTCCTGCATTATAATATTTTTGCATAATCCAAATCAACAAAAGTCAACCAATAAGTATCAGTTCTTATCAGTATTGAACCGAACCGATCTTAATTGTACGAAATTGTTTACAAAATACATCAGACAGGAAAACCCCGGTGCTGCAGATGCTGCGGGTAAAATCGATTCAGTGATTTTGCTTCTGTTTCTGTTTTTTATTTTACTGAGCACTCGCCTTTTTTTTCACAATTTGGACCTTTTGATAGTTGTTTGAAATCAAAATTGCGTTTTTTTTTACGACAAAATCCACAATTTTGCAGCTGCAAATCCTTCCCATAGTAACAAAGAACGAAAAGGAAAACTGAAATTGAAAATAAATTGTAAAGTGGTTTTTAAATGATGATGAACACGTTCTTTCGAGAAATACTCGTTTAAAGTTTATTTTATTTCGATTTATAAAATAAACTTTAAACGAGTATTTCTCGAAAGAACGTGTTCATCATCATTTAAAAACCACTTTACAATTTATTTTCAATTTCAGTTTTCCTTTTCGTTCTTTGTTACTATGGGAAGGATTTGCAGCTGCAAAATTGTGGATTTTGTCGTAAAAAAAAACGCAATTTTGATTTCAAACAACTATCAAAAGGTCCAAATTGTGAAAAAAAATCAAACAATATTTGTACCGCACCGCAATATTTTTTCAAAAAATTTCATTTTAGCTACTTCATCATTCGATTGCTTGTTCACTTGTTCAGTTCTGCTATAAGATTAGTTACACTCGTAAGAAAAACCTAGTGAAACTACGTAACAAAGTGAAGTCGTTTGGGGAATGCGCGTAAAAAATCACGCACAAAAAAGACTTCAGTGTTATTCACATTTATGAAATATGATACACTCATTTTATTTTTCTAGGGGTCGGGTAGGGTCTAACAAAAAATCATATATTTTCTTTTGTATTTTGTTATAATAAAACATTTAAAGAATGTTCTATCAAGTTTTTAAGTCAATCGAAATCCTGGGCCTGTGCACCGAGCTCTTGCTACTTCGCGGAATGAGATAAGCATAGATAAAGGCCCATAACTTCCAGAGTTTCGTTCCAATAGGCTTGAAAATTTCATAGAATATTTTTGAAATGTTTTACTTTAAGAAAAAATAATTAATTTTCCAAAAGTGTTAGACTCTACCCGCTTCTTAAAAGCAAAACTTGACGTTGATTCGATTAACGTCTATTCAAAATTGCAGAAGTAATACCTTAAACAATATACAAACATTTGCAAAAACTTTTAAGTGCGGATTAAAAATAGTATTTAAATCATTAGTTTTAAATTGAAGTTTAATTTAAAGAACTCTGTTTTTTTCTGAAGGGTGTAGATTTAATCAGTTACAAGTAATTGCATATTTCAATTAGAATATCTGTTCTTGTAGGTATAGAATCTCGTTTGCGAGTACAGCTATTCTCTCCAACCCACAGTGGTCCAAAACTGGAAAAAGACGGTTAAAAGTCTTTACTGACTTTCACTGATTTTTAAGATCTAACGTGTCTTCGAAGAAGTTTTACAAGATTATAATACGCTTCTTTTGAAAGTGGCCCTTAATTTTTGTTAAGGGGGTAGCACCAATTTCGAAAACATACGAAATCCAAAAAATTATCAAAAGTTCAACCCATATTAAAAAAAATGGAAAAATGTTTTCCAATCAAAATATGAAGAAGTATTGCAATAGTACAAACCTTTACGAAGAGATTTCATTTTTAAACGTGTAAATAAATTGAGTTATCGCGAAGCAACACGTTTTTTAAGATGATATATTTATCGTGCGACGCTCACTTAGAGATGTGCGAAGCAGCTCATACCGGTGAGCAGCTCCGAACCGATCAGCTCACTAAAGGGAATCGATTCTATGTATCAGCTCATCAGCTCATTTAAATGGAACTGAAGGTTTGTTTTGAGCGCCGTTTTTTTGCGCCCTTTTTCTTTCATATGCATGATCGAAATCATTGATGCACAAAGAACAATGCTATGCGATTTAACTTGTTTGCGAATTATTATTATGTCATATTTGAGAATATCTGCAAAAGTGGAATCCCTGAATGTACCTTAGCCTACTGAGTGAGAGGTAAGATTTCTTATTGACAATGGTTCATTCAATCTGTTAAAGAAAGATAAATACACATTTGGAAAAACGAACAAAAGCTCATGCACACATTTATTCTCATTTATAACTCGCTCTTCAAGAGCCGAAAATCCGTTCAGTTTGTAGCTTGTTTCCACCTTACCAGCAGGGATGCGAGGTTATTTTTTAAAAAATCTGTGATCAAGCCAAAAACCTGTCTGTGCAAAATCTGTGCACCTTTCCCCGTTTCCGTAATAACTAATCGGAATCGGAATTGGAAAGCAAAAAAAAAAGGTCTAACTATTTCCTAACGCTTTGTAATTTTTTGTGCTAAACTGTGATCAATTTCAAAAATCTGTGATCGATTTCAGAATCTGTGTAAATCTGTGACCATTTTCAGGAATCTGTGAAAATCTGTGCAAAAGGTTGAAAATCTGTGGAACACAGATTAATCTGTGAACGTGGCATCCCTGCTTAACAGTGCGGTGAACTGGTGTGCTGCGGTTCTTTTAAAAAGAGCTGTGAGCTATCAGCTCTTTTTAAAGATTCGATTCACTGGAATAGCTCAGAAACGAATTGCCCATCTCTACGCTCACTGCAAAAGTGAGTTACTGAAATAGCAGACGCGTGACACCCTCCGTTTCTTAATCATGCATGGTTTCAGCACGGTCATAGTGAAAATGAGTCACACGAATAGTACTCAGGGTATTCTTATTATAAAATAAATTGGATTAAGAATATAATTTCCTAAAAGTATTGTAAAAGTTTGCTGCATTAAGTTGCATATTTCGCTTCGGTACAAAGTTTCCTAGGTAAAAATAGATAAAATGATGCATAACTTTTTCAGAAAAAAATTAACCTATGCTTTACCTTCTACAAAATTATGGAATTTTATATTTTCTTCAATTATTCCAAACAAAATATGTTTAAAAAAATAACTTGAAACAAGTTATGATTAGAAAACTAGTTTTAAGGGGGTTGTCATAATTCAATAACTAAAACTAACTTTGGAATGAAATCATGGCCTACAAAAAAAATTCCATCGAGTTCCACTTAGATATTTTATTATAGTATTGGGCATATCTTTTCCTATAAATTTTGTGAAAATCAGCAGCATAAAGTTGCATATTTCGCTTCGGTGTAAGATTTTATCATAGGTAAAAAAAGGTAAAATGTTGTATAACTTTGCCAGGAAACAACAAACCTATGCACTACTTTCAACAAAAATATGGAATATTTTATTTTCTTCAATTATTCCAAACAAAGTATGCGTAAAAAATAACTTGAAACAAGTTATGAATAAAAGTTGATTTTAAGGGGGTTGCCACAAAAACTCTTTGTATATCCGAAACGGTGCGACTTACACTTTTGGCATATTTAACAAAGTAAATTATTTTGAATAGTTCTGAAAGTTTGTCGAAGAAAAAAATTTTCAATCTCTTCAGAAAAAAAGTTATGGTTATATTTTTCGTCAAAGTAGGCCATGAACAATTAGGGATAGAATCAAATTACGCGGTATGTATTTGTAAATAGTTTCTTAAAAGCAACTATATGCATTAAAAGAACGGTTTGGCAGCTACTGATTTATGTCCACGTTTTTATTGATTCGAACCACTGTGCACCCGTTCAAAACAAATGATTGGCCATATTTAAGACGTGTACATAGATTTATCCAAAACGACGGTGTATGTGAAGTCTGATTTCTTTTTACCCATTTCAAGAATTGCTTGGTTAATTTAATGAACAAAGACCCATTAATTGTACACTATTTATTCACGATTTTATTTTTTGCTCAGGATAATTCTATTCCTTGAAATTGATAGCGTAAGTAGTGTAATCTGAAAAGATCAATGTGTGACATAGATCTTTTAGACGGCTGGGATAGCAGTCTAATAATAATTTGTTTTGATTGTGTAGATAATTGGTTATTCTGTTTTTGCTGAAAAATAGTACAACTTTCGAAATTTTCAGAAATTACAAAGTCATTTAAATTGGTTTATGTAAATAAATATCCCTTCTCACGTTGGCTTCAAATCTACTTTATTTTCGCTTCGTTTCCAATGGTTAATTAAACTGAAAGAATCCCAGTTCACAGGTGCGTGACTCGGCAGTATATTGGCATCATTGGCGTCGGCATGACGCGGTATCCTATGAACAGCGTGGATGCTGTCGAAGGAGTTTGGTTTCAACGCCAATGGAAGAAAAGTTTCCCCATGTGGTGATGTATTTATATTATCGTTTTTCACAGAGTGAGTTCGTACCATGGTACCTTAGGTATGCCAGTAGAGACAGGATGCTTCGGTAGCACACGTGAGTGAATATTAACAATTAGGCCAACTTTTCCACTCATTAGTATTATGAGATGGCAAACGAAAAATGTGAATTTCCTTTTTGTGCTCTCGTACCAAGAAGTTGTTTGATTCCGTTCCGTTATGTGAATACTGACTACCTGCTTGCTAACGTAGTTGGAGCCAGAAAATTTGCATTTAATGGCACAATCGTGTTCCTGAGTCATAAAACGGTTGATTGTGAACACACAATATATTCATTTCATTTCAAATTCGTTATGAGTACCCAGAAATATATTTGAGGCAGGGGACAATAAAAGAATTATTTATTGCATTTTGAGACTCCAGCTATAGTATAATACGTGAAAATTCCATCAGGAAATGTGGTTTCTCATATGAAGAAGATTTATGTAACAATAACCCGCTAGGAATTGTTGGCGTACTTTCAATATTTCCAAGTATTCCAGACAGCTATTGAGTTCCATAATGCCTCGCTCAAATCTACACCACTGTCAAACCATCAGTTTAATTGAACATTGTTTCTTTTTCAATGTTTTCTTTTATAAAAAGAACTAAGCATCTGTCCATTTGACGAAATCATTGTTTTGCCTTTCTCATATAGAAAGGTTATGCAATCACTGTGAAAACCGACTTTTGAACCCAGGGCCGGATGGCCGAGTGTCATATACCATTCGACTCAGTTCGTCGAGTATGCAAAATGTCTGTGTGTGTATGTGCGTATGTGTGTATGTAACGTTTTTTTGCACTAACTTTTCTCGGAGATGGCTGAATGGCATACAAAATTCCTGAATATTATTTCGATCCGACTTCCGGTTCGAGAGTTATGGGGTAAAATGTGCAAAAAAATGAAAATATGTGTTCTAACTTTTCTCATAGAAAACGCGACCGATTTTCACAAACTTAGGTTCAAATGAAAGGTCCTGTGGTTCCATACGTAATTCCTGAATTTCATCAGGATCCGACTTCCGGATCCGGAAATATAGGGTAAAGTGTGTTAAAAATTTTATACCATCACTGAAAAGAGCGAAAAATCGTAAAAAGTTTTCTAAATAGACCTCAAATCTTTTTCAATTGATGGTTTTTATCAGTAGGCGGCCAAACAAATCTGTTTCGATTATTCTTTTAAGAATCGAAGAAAAATAATTTTGAAAAATACCACAGTATTATATATGATATTTTGATTGATATGAGAAAGGCATCATTACACCACTAGGTGGATTAAAACAGGTTTTTTTTTGTCATAATCGTCTTAATTGCAAGTTGTGAGGTCATGCTAAGCAGAAGCAGAAGAGCTGCATAGAATGTAGAGTAAAATTGAAACAAATGGGGCTTCTGTCTCGTTTGTGTTGTCGATTGAGCATGGATCTCGTTCTCTCAAAATGGCCGAGCGGGATGAGAGTGAAGGTTCCACTGCATTAGGCCAAGCCGACCTTAGAAAGCTCGGATTGGTCGGATCGGCCTAGTGCGGATAAACCTTAAACACTATTCTTCGTAATTTTCGTCAGTTTTAATTAACAGAAATCTTCATTGCCATCTAATTCTATCTGCCATTGGTACTATTCTGTAGAACAACTTTACATCAGCCATCCTACCATCTTCCGAAAGGTGCTGTTCTGTCACAATTCACTGGTGATAGTTATCATTTACGAACTTGACGTAGGCCGTTTCATCGATGAACTGAAAAATAAACAGTAGATAGTTCTGTACGCTCCAACTGAATGTTTCGTTCTATTGAAAATTGACAATCTTATACGCCGTTCCTGACTCTGAATTAGACTAAAATAAGGACTGTTTCTTTGTTCTCAAATAAATGTTTTAGTAAGATTCAGAAATAAATCAACTTACCTTCCTGTTTTGGCGCCTCTATATGAGTGCTGAGGAAAAACTAACGAAGCCATATCAATTCTTTGAGTTTAGCTTTATGATGTATATTCATTAAAAATGCTATTTAAATTTGAGCTGAAACGATCAAATAGTTTTCGAAATATCAAGCAACAGTTCAACAAAATATCAGTTTAATAAAATGTTCAGAGAAAACACGTTTGCAAGTTGTTGTCTACTTATAATATACCTGCTTCGGTATGCGCGTGTAATTCTGGAAGATGTTTTCAGCATATAAACATTGGTTTTGAAATAATAAGTTTGGTAAAAAACTCAGGATTTGGAAAGCATTTTGCAGCTACGTATAATAGTTTCAAATCAATTTATAAACTTGGAGCTGTACATCAAAATGCACATTCCATCATTCATAAAAGCCCACAAAGACTCTGAAAGATTTGACTAAATGCCCCTGAAATCGATCCAATAAACCTTTGATAATATTAGGTTTATTAATGCGAATATTGAACACACATAACCGACTTAACCGTTTACATGGAATTTCGATTGATGTCGAGGAATAAATTACTTAACTATGGGGCGTCTTCTCAAAATTCACTCTGTACAAGAATGGACAGAACTTAATCGTGCATATCTTTTGTTATATTTAACGCAGCAACATAAATTTTTCTCCATACCATCGGAAATATGGGGGCGGCCCGTTAAGCATGAGGTCATTTGGCATAATACCGTTTGGCATAACGCTGTTTGGCATAATGGCTATTTGGTATAACAGTTATTTGGCATAATACCATTTGGCATAATAATAATTGGATTTGCAATATGTGTAAAGAAAACTCGATCGAAATGTGTGAATTTTATATTCAGTCCAAATATTTCGATAATATTAGGTGATTATTATTATTAGGTATTGTCATTATATATGGCAGTTTGAGAACTTTATGTTTATGTGATTTGTACCTGGTTTTGACTATCGTTTGTGAAAAAATACTCATGATATTGGTAATTTCCAACTTATCACGCTTTAGTTCCGAAACCGGAAGTCTAATTCGGATAAAAAGATTTAGAAATTTTTAGTTCGTCGAGCTGAGTCGAATGGTATATGCCATTCGCTCCCCCGGGCCTCGGTTGAAAAGTCGGTTTTCACAATGATTGCATAGCCTTTCTATAAGAGAAAGGTAAAAAGATGTACACATATACGAGCTGGGAGTGTCCATTGCAGTGCCTCCCAGCTCGGAAAACTGTGCATCTTAATTATATGTCATTTTTTTAATTCTGATATGGGTTTTTGATCGAGTTGCTCCTTTTTTCCCCGCATAGAAATATCCCCATACCTTTATGACTACGTTCAAAGTGCAAGCAGTATCTGTGTCAAGTTTGGTTGATATCTGTTGGGTTGAGTTATGGGAGTTATACTGGGTCATATGAACGTGTATTTTGTAGACCAAGAGACGCAAGGCACACAACTGTATCTCCTTACCAATAGATATGTGTATGTATTTTCCACTAAACGAGCACACAATCTTTCACAAACAAGTTCAAGGTGCTCTGATAGATTCACATTCTTGTATATAAACGTTTCATACTGCTTCTATGAAATGTATCAATTGGATACAAAGGAACCAAAGTGCGACATTTTTTTGGGGGCGACTTCCGGTAACGTCACAAGATTCTATAGCATAGGGCATGAGCCAAAAATGCAAGTCGAACATAGAGCATGAGCCAAAAAATAAAACAAAAATAATGAGATTCATGAGACCATGCATATTACTGATGATTTTATGAACAAAATGATTCATATCACGAGCAGTAACTCATCTCCCATAAAAGTTTTAATGAATTATATCATTTTGCTCATATTATCATTAATAATAGGTATGGTCTCATGAGAAGCCGTCTGCATGTCTACATGAAAATGAATTTTAATCCGTGTAGAGCCGAATTAAACAGAGAACCGCTCTTTGAAAGCTATATTTCAAAATAGGTCATTATTATTGTCAACCTATAAATTGTGTATAAATTGAACAACGATAGAGAAATAACAATTGAAAATTTCGTTTGGCAATTTTGATGAAATAAGCTTCATTTAAATGAAGCACACGCACAGGAACATCAGCCCAGCCTTTCAGCAGACGGCACACCCCTATGTCATCACCGACGAGGGGTGAGATGTCAAAATGTCAATGTTAATTTTGCACTTTCTCCCCCCAAACGGTTGGTTCTTTTGTACGGCCTTTCACCGGAGAGCGTTATTTGTTTACTTGCGATGTTGATGCATTAGTCAAGTATCATCTGACGGCTGGCTAAGCAAAAGATGCTTTTGTTCAAGGGGCGGTGGGAGCAAGTGTTCAATGCTCCCACCGCCCCTATCTTAGTGACAGCCCAAAATGATTCCTAATGCATGGTTCGACAGTTGATGGGTTATGATATTTGCCAACGTCGTCGCTGTGTCAACTCGACATGTGCTGGCAAAAACTATCAATTAAATATGGGATGTACCCTTGTGAGATAAATCTTCTGGATGAAGTTGCTCAGCGATATGTTCTCGATGAACCCACGAACGTCTTCTTACCGCCCAGCGTGGTTGGAAAGGCAAAAATGATTCATTAGGGGTTGGGTCAGCGCGAGGATGAGATTGATTGTGATGGAAATTATTTTGATAGAGCGTCAAAATGTTGCCTTTTACGGATACTGAGAAATAAACAAAAATATATCGTCCGAGTCGTGTGCGGCGTATTGGAACCGTAGGACAAGCGAAGATCGTGCAACGTCCTCTTCGGACGTGTGCAGGATAATTTCCGACTATCGCTCAAGGCGCATCGCTCGGAAAGTGTGCCGTATCAACTTTTCTGAACCATTTCTTTGTGTACACAAAACCCTTCGGCTAAGAGATATACATTGTTTCAACTTAAACGGAGAAACGAACTCGAGAGTGCTTACTGCTGGATATTTTCTCTTTTTCGGAAACACTTTCCATTCAATAGATTTTAACGGCGAACCGTTTCGTTTTCGCTGTCATGGCCAGGGAAAAGATTAAATATTTGTTTAGGAACGTTCCACAGACTTGAAAGATGTATTAATATTTTACGCGTAGGGTATTCTATTACTCGATTGTTCCGAGTAGGGCTGTATGAAAAATGCTGTGGGATAAAGCATCTGTTGCGATATTTGCCGAATGTTGAATGCCGAATGCCGAATGCATGCGATACGGAATAAAACAATCTACAGCTGCCAACAAAAGGATCTGGAAGGTGTAATTCCAAACAGATTTGAAACAGTCAATTGAATTTGGGTGTTAAAGTCGGTTAATGCTGAGAAAAGTTCAATATGTTTCGATTGAGCTTCGAATTAAAATGTGTGTTACGTAAGGCTCGTGCTGGTAAATCTGATATCATTCTTGTCAACGGGCGTTCGTTTTACAATTGAAATAATTCACATTCTGCACGCAGTTTTTCATGGACTAGTTAAATGAGTGCAAGGAGTGTTGAACATTTGAAAAGCCTCCCGGAAGCTGTAATATTCTTATTCGTCTTATTCATAGTTCGTGCTAACCCGGAAAAAAAACAGATTGTTTAAATTAATTGTTTCAACAATACTGGTTCGTTCAAACTAAAGAATTCATCGTGTTTGTACAATGATTTTTTACACTTATCAAACCTCTCAAGGGGTTGTAAGAACTATTGATGTAGAGCAAGACAGACAAAATTTTAAATGATCGATATTTTCTATTGAACATAGTAATAGTAGAATTTCAATCGGTCATTACGACGACTTAATTATTTATATGCAAATGTTTGAGCGCCTCGTCTCGTTCTATCAATCCTGATCCACACCGAAAAACTTTTAGTTTTCGTGTGAAAATCCGCAGAACAAGGAACACGCGAACAAAGCCACAGACTCTGTTGGCTTCAAGGTACGAGTAGGGTCTAATACTTTTTTTCTGCTTCCGTGTGTGTATGTCTATTTGTGTGTGTTGTCAACAAAGAGGTCGAGATCTCAGAGATGACTGGACCGATTTTGATCAAACTAGTCGCAAATTAAAGGTCTTCCTGAACGCTATTGAATGGTTTTGAGATCAGATGTTTACTTTAAAGTTATGCAAAGTTTTAAGTTAAACATCTGTCACAGTTGACCTTGAAAACAGCATTTGTTTTTAGATGTATGTAGATTCTGTTTGGTAATAGCTATCCAACAAGTCATAGATTGTTAAAATCCGTTCATATTTAACGGAGATATCGATATTTTTGTGTAAGCGATTTTTCACGTTATGACAAAGCTTTTTCGAAACCAAGTTAAAACCCCGATGTTTAATACTGTTTTATGCAATTGTTTCTTAGCACTTAAAAGACAATGAACAGCACACTTTTTTTTGACGTTACGATTTTAGCACAGTTCGTTTTTGGCAACATAATCGTTTGAACATGACACGTGTATTACTACTATCTTTCTTTTCAAATTCAAAACAATTTCATGTTTATATTGATTTGTACTGCTCACAACAATAATTACTGGAAGAACAAAACTTATTACACCCTTATACCATTCGAAGAAGTTCGTCGAGATCAGCAAATTTGTGTGTGAAAAATATTTCCAATATTTTTTCTCGGAGATGGCTTAACTGAAGGTTTCTGATTTTCATTTGGATCCGACTTCTGGTTCCGTAATGAAATTATAAAAATGTCAATCATTTTGCTCGTTGATGGCTGAATCAATTTCGTCCATTTAATATTGAAATGAAAGGTTTCAAGATCCCATAAAAACTGCTTGTTTTATAATCAGATTCGACTTCCGGTTCAGGAGATCAGGGTGATTAGTATAAAAATTTCATATAAATTTATCCGGTTCACAGATTTTGAGAGTCGATGACTGAAAAAACTTATTTCAGTTCTACTGGCGTCCACTTTTCGACCCCAAAAGTGTTTTGTGGAACGCACAACGATTTCTATAAAATGGCTACACCGTTTTAAAAATTTAGAATCTAATGAAATGGTCTACATTCCATTAGGCGAATTTAACTGACTTCGGCTCACCGATTTCCGAATTCCGTGTCCGAAAGTATCGGGAATAGAGAAACTGGAAAAATGTCAAAACGAAATAAAATTAAAATAAATTTATATGGTTCCATACAAAATTCGTGAATTTTATCCTATTTCGACTTTCAATTTTGAAATTACAATTAATTTTTAGAATTCAAACCGTAATAGAAGATGACGATATCAAAAAATCTTCAAAGTTGGACTTAAAACTATTTTAATTTATTTGTCATACTAATTCATGAACATACGAACTATTTTGGGTTATCCTGGTTTCTGAATAACGTTTCTGGAAGTGCCATAAATAATGACAAAAACTTTAAAGAGGAACTCACTTCTATATCTCATGGAATGTTTAATCGATTGTCACACGTTGAGATTAAACGGAGTAATTTTAAGATTTCATGCAATTTATATCCTAGATTCGTCTTGTAGTTCCAAAATTACAAGGTAATGAGTGATTGAAATTTTAAACTGTCATTTAATCAACTCGAAATTTCAAATACTCACTACCGTGTAATTCTGGAACCGGAAGGCGGATCCGAAAGACATTCAGGAGTTTTGTTAGGAATAATAAGCCTTAGTTTGAATCTATGTTTGTGAAAATTTATGTTTCATATTGGTGATTTCCGGTATTTCTAGAAGCGACATCCGGAGAACGGCATAGTCGAAATCGTTTGGACCATCAACGTTAGGTTATCACCAAACATAACCTACAAATTGGACTAGTTTTGCGCATAATGTAGAATTTTATTGAAATTTTTTCAATTGTCGCTCTATACGACAGTTTGAAACTTTAAGCACTCATCACCTTGCAATTCCGGAAGTCGAATTCGGTTCAAAGTTAGAAATGTTGCATGAGATCACAATACCCTTCATTTGAACCTAAGATGTTGAAAATCAGATCCACTTTTTCCGACACTTCCGGAACATGGGAGCTGGGGACCGATATAACGCATCAACTAACAAGACTTACGAATTGGAATAATTTTTTAGCGCAGTCTTGAATTTTTTTTTTCGTTCTTCGCATATATTGAATGACGTTTGAAAATTGTTTAACGGTTTGAAATTGTTCAACATTCAACTCCTTATAATATCAAAAACGGAAGTCGGATCCGGATAGAAAATAAAGTACAGCAATAAGTTTTTAAAAATGGGCCGACCCATATCTGAGAACTGTTTATAACAGTATAACTGAAGTTAGATTATATGGTCATCTACTAACAAGATCTACAAACTAGAATTGTATAAACAATTTTTCAAAATATTCCCGGAATCACCACCGTATGGAGCTTTCAGTTATCCAATTAGATTTTTTTTAGGTTTCAAAATGAAATTGAATTTGCGTTAATGATTTGAGCAGGCACGTACCCAGGATTTAGTTTCGGAAGGGGTCCTAAGATAAAAAGATAATGTTACTGATGATTGTTGATGTCCTAATTCTCGGTGTGCCTTTTACGGGTATTTTTAACAGACACTTTAAACTTTTTCACTGGAACTGTTATTGTATTACATTTCTTTACGTTTACTGTCTTGTTATTTCTGTAACACATGTCTGAGACTTTCTAAATAATTATATATTTGTTTTTGATTTTGGGAGGGGCCAGGGCCCCTCGGGCGCCCTCTGGGTATGTGACTGGATTTGAGCCTCAGACGTCTTGGATCTTGCCCACGACACACAATGCCATCGTTATCTGTGAACATTTGGCTAAAAACGAAACGAATATCATTCAGCAACCACCGAATTCATCTGAATTGGCTCCCTGCGACTTTTTCCTATTCGGTCAACTCAAGGAATCACTCCATGGAACGCGTTTCAGCACCCGAGATGAGATTATGGAAAAATCTTAGATGGCGCTGATGGTCATACCGAAAACTGAATATAATATCGACTTTGACGAATTTTCCTTATAAATTCCTCGAATTTTTTGATCAAGGGAGGTAGGTTGGTAAACGACTGGACAATGCGCAATTCAGGCCCCAATGTGGTTCTAGCCTCTTGTCCAGTAACTCCTATCCCTATCTCCCCGCGGTGCCGGAAACAGCGTCTGTTCCCCATGTTGGGGCGGCTCGAAACAGCGTCTGTTCTCCATGTTGGGAGCGGCTGATTACCGTCCTTTTGTCAGTGTGGGGCTCTAAACAGTGCTGACAAAATGACCCTCCGGTTATACAGGAGGTTAGTGCAGGTCTAACAAACCGCCCGGAAAACACTTGTTACGTAAAATCAGGATAGAAATATGATTCGGAATGATTGGCAAAGACCTAGGCGACGAACAAAGGACTAAGATTGGAAGCTTGGCACATGGAACTGCAAATCGCTTGGCTTCCCATGATATCGTAGCACTGCAGGAACTTTGTTGGACGGGACAGAAGGTGTGGAAAAGTGGGCATCGAGCGGCTACCTTCTACCAGAGCTGTGTCACAACCAGCGTTCTAGGAACGGGATTTATAGTGTTGGACAAGATGCGCCAGCGCGTGATTGGGTGGCACAGGACCTCCGGGACTCAATCTCGAGCAGCTACGTAGCGTTCGTACTGCATAGGAATACGCGCAACAACTGGAGCTAGTGCTACTAACGGAACAGCAGCTTGGCGCGGCGACTCTTGAGGACGGCTGGAGGAATATAAGGTTCGCCGTGAGTAGCACTGCTGCAACCATTCTAGGTACGAGGTTATCGAATCGAGGAAATTACTGGTTTGGCGGCGAATGTCAGCAGTTGGTCGAAAAGAAGAATGCTGCAACACCGCACGAGAGCGAACGAGTAACGATACAGACAGACGCGGAACAGACAGAACACGGTTTTTCGGAGGAAAAAGCGCCACCAGGAAGACCAAGATCGCAAAGCGATGGAACAGCTGTACCGGGAGTCATAAATGCATCAAAAACAAAATACAACTACGTCTCCCACCACGAATATTGATAGAAGGTGACGATATCGAGGTGCTTGACGAGTTCGTGTATCTGGGCTCACTGGTGACCGCCGATAATGACACCGGCAGAGGAAATAAGAGACGTATTTTGGCATGAAATTGTGCGTACTTTGGACTCAGAAAAACCCTTCAATCGAGATAAGTACGCCACCACGAAATTGACCTTTTACAAAACGCTCATTAGACCGGTTGTTCTCTATGGCCACGAGACCTGGACTATGTTGGCAGAGGACCAACGCGCCCTCAGTGTTTTCGAAAGAAAGGTACTGAGGACCATCTATGGCGAAGTGGAGATGGAAGGCGGAACGTGGAAGCGGTGTATGAATCACAAATTGCAACAGCTGCTACGAGAACCACCCATCATACGGACAGCTAAAATCGAACGTCTACGATGGGCTGGGCATGTCATAAGGATGTCGAACGACAGCCCAGTGGATCGATCAAGTAGAGGGTGCTTTCTGAAGCATTCATGTCTTGAGTGGCTGGCGACGAGCAGCCATGGACCGAGTTATGTGGAGACGTATTCTTGATACAGCAAAGGACACCCCAGGCCTATAGCTGTTAGGCAGAGATGGCATTTCACCAGCGTTATACACGCTAGAGTCAGATTTTTGCAACACCGAGGATGAAAAAACGAAGCACCGCACAAAGAGGAAAGCGCACTTCTTCTCAGTGTCGAATAGACAGCATTTGAGTGTGTGCTTGTGGTTAAAGCAGCTTGCGCGAGTGAAACACATTCTCTTCGCATGAATCGCTCACACGCGCTCTCGTCTAAATACATCCAAGTGACCACTGGCGCGTGATGTTGAGCGAACACTTCTGTGAACTTCAATTAATAGAGAGTAGATCTGGCCTTGCTATGAAAAATTTGCAAGGAAAACCGAAAATTTTACGATAAATTGTTTTATTTTGCTGATTTTGCGTGTCCACGCTTCATCTACGAAAACCATACAGCAGAGTGCTCACCGGCGTGTACACCTCTGTGAAAGTATCTGCATCCACCTCAGAGAATTTATTAGCTAATGCTCTAGCACTTGGGTGCGATTCAGTGGAAGAGGTAAAAGGAAATAAACAAACGCACTCATGATGCGTGCACACTTACACAACAGTGGTGTATAAATGTGAAAGAGAAGAGCTCTCGTTGAAGTTGTCAGTGCGAGGGGAGAAATTTTGCTTGCTCTTCGTCACACAGAGGAGATAGACATCTCTGCTGTTAGGTAAGGTAAGGTAAGTATCACCCAGTGATTCCGAAACCGGAAGTCATATTCAAATACAATTCAGGAATTTTGTATGGAACCATAAAACTCTTCGTTTGAATCTTAGATTGTGAAAATCGGTTCAGCCATCTGCGAGGAAAAGTGAGTGCATACAAATGTTACATACTCGCACATGCACACATATAATCATTTTGATCAAACTATCTGCAATCGATTTGATAAAGTTTTCAATTCGAAGAAACTATATTTACTATTCTGCAGAAACTGGAGATAAAATGAGCATGATGATTTTTCCTTCTAAATATATGGAACCAATATTTTTTCTTGGGTTTTCCATCAATTTTCTCCCACTGTGCATCGTGAGGTCAACATCCAATAGAACTACTCTGCCTCGATTTAAAGTTTGCATCGAATGGATTTGTCCATACTCAGTGAATTCTGTGGAGGCGCCTCGCCTGATTATCGGACGGATTGAGCACGATATCGGTCCGATCTTAGCGCTGCGATTGGGTCGTCATCGAACAATTGTGCACCATTTGCATCAACTGAGTCGAACTAAAAGCTTCACTTACTTTTACATTATATATTGCTAGCGCAAATGAGTGAAAAGATACCAAATCAAAACAAGGTCTCCAAGATAGAGTTATAAACAGCATCGGTCTTTTGTTTTGTTTCTATTGTAAAGATTTAAACCTCAAGGTCATTCGCCTCTTGAACCAAATAAACTTTTATCCTATATTCGTGATTGGAAATCGAACCCAGATGGGCTGCATGAAAGGCATCGGCACAAGATGCGTGCTCTTTACTTTGGTATCTCTTCACTATTTTGCACTAGCGATACACAATGCAATCGTCAATATTGTTTGAAACACAATCATAAGCTTTTGTGCACGATCCGTCCGATGTTCGAATTTACTGGGTAGTTATCTAAATTACAAAGCTTTCTGTTCGTTGGGAATACATTGAAATTCTACACCCTCCGTTATATAATTCATGCTAAACAAGACCTTACCTCTAGGGTCAATATAATCGTTGTATCAACTTTTTTGAATTTGGTCAACTATTGAGATACGTTTGAGTTAATGGCTTTTAAAAGTATAGGGGAATTTGAAATTGAAAATCCTCGTACATTAAGGGCGTTTACAATTTTTCGGTTATGTTTGACCATCGGATCTGCTCATGTATGGCTGTGAACTGTGATTGTGCCTTTTAGCCTAATAAATTATAAAATTTAATATACCCTTCGTACACTGTTTCACCGGGAGACATAAATCCAAATTTATAATGTCCCCTTTTCTTCTATTATATTTTGACAAACTTGTTTACTGCTCTACATTTCGCAACTTTTATTAGTGCGAAGTACAACATAACATAAATCCTGAGAAGATGATGTTGCGTTGACCGAAACGAATGAGTCTCGACACGCCGCCGGGGAATGGAACGAACGTTTGCGTCACGAATTCGATGGAAAAGATCATTCCCAATGGAAAGCGCGTGATTGAGAGTGATAGTTTATGTTCATGGTTGGTACCAGGAAGCGAGGTTCTCTTTACCCATCCTTACCGGGGAGTTGGTACACGAACAACAATGCTGCAGGGACTTCTTTCTATGCGGAAAAAGTGCCGTAAATTAATAGAACCAAAATTTCCTTTTTCCGTCCGCTACCGGCAACCGTGGCAATGTTGCGCGAGCAGTAACAAAAGGGAGGTGAAATAAAATTTATAAATCCCCTGTAATTGCCGCGGAATATTTCGTTCTTACATACGATGCTAGAGGATTGCTCATATCTACGATCTCAGAGTATTGCGGCTTTGCGTTATTTCGGGATCCAAAGTACTCCCTTCTGACGAAAACGATGATGGGGGGTGTGCATGTTTTTACAGTTCTGCTCCGTGGCTGTGGAATCACCTACCGACAACGCTCTCTGCGTATGAATCGAAACAAGTAACAAGTACGAAAAGCTAGCAGGAAATCAAGTATTAATAGAATTTGTAGCACCAGCAAAGGTATACACACGCTCCATCCGGCAACGACAGCCAGCTCCATTACTACTGGCAGGAAATACTCTTATGAAGCCATGTACTGAAGGCTAACCTTGAAAGCCCTTTCCTTTCGAAATTTAGCCTCGCCGTCGGTACCGGCAAGAAGGTGCAAGCCCAGACGAAAAATGAAATAGCATATCGTCACCATAACGGTCTCTGGTGATTGCATTTCGTTGAATAAAGACTCGTGCCGTGCCATGCCGTCTCCCGCCGCGGTCTGTGTACTTTCGCCGTATCCTTCATAGATTCAATCGGGAAAATCCAACGCAGAAAGAGAAACAAAAATGTTTGACTAGCGTAAAGGAATAAATTCACCACCCCGATTTCATTATTTGCAGTCAGTGTGGGTGCGTGAAAAAGTTGATAAACATTGAATTGTGTTTGGTAACGGGAATTACGTTATTCTGTGAAAGTGGAAATAAGATTAATTTGATAGCTAACAGGAGAGATGTTTTGGGGAGAAATAAAAACCAGGGAAAAATACTTTCACAGTCCAACTTTCGCTTAGATGCAAGGAACTGGATATAAACTGATCAAAATTAACTTCTAAGTATGAAACTGTCGATTAAATAAATAAATCGAAAATGACGTATTCGTATATGTTATTAGGATATGTCAGATAACGATATGAAGTTCAATTTGGAACAATGCCTTCCAACGTTTAGATAATTTAGCATGAACGCGTTTTCTGGTGTACGTGTGTATATTTTCGGTAAATTATCTTTCATGGTATATTAAACCATTATCATCAATCGAACATCAACATTTTTCGAAAACTGCAGATCAATAGTGCATTTTTTGTACAGTACGTTTACAATACTGGATATTTTTCGCGATAGCGAACTTTTCTCACCGCCGAACATCAGTTTGACTTGAACTACATTTTATGAATAATTGTTCGCATCTTCCTGAAGTTCCTATTTGGGTTTTTTCTATCTTTACGCTAATGCATTGATGAATCGAAGACGAAACCTAAAATATGTAAAACAGTCATGAACATAAAACCCGAACTGGTTCCCCTCGTGGAACCAAAAAAACCCCTGAATGACTACAGTTTGTTGACGGCCAGAATGTCGTCACTTGCTTTCGTTCGAAACATCAGTAAAGAGGTTGCACTTCGGCGCAGAACTAGTGTTCTGCAGTTAGAATCAATTTAACGTGTTATCAGTTTATGTTGAACTTTAAGATGGCATTAGCATTTGATTTCACCCAGAAGAAAAAAACTTTAAGCATCGGTATCGAACCAAAAATATGTTTTTCGTCAACCAGAGCAATTCAATTACGCGTTCGATTACGCGTAAATAAAACAGGAGTATACTTGTTTACAAGCAAACGCTGATGAAATTGTTTTATTACTATTTTACCACGATGAAATGAATTCGGAATTCGTTAATTATAAATTGAAGCGTTTTGGTGCGAAAATAATTATTTTTTGCCACAGCTAAATCGATTGTTATTAGGTATTGAAATAACTAACATGCATCACTGTGATGCATGTTTAGTTATCGGTGTAACAAAAATGTTAGAACAGATGTCGCAAGCACACATCAATGGTACAATCGTCGGTGCTTTGTTCTGTGCGAGGAAAATTGTGTTCATAGCGAGAGTGTTTATTTTTCCAGTGAACACACGGCATTATGTTTTGATTTGAAAATGATTGAAATAATATTGCGATTACTATTACTCATAATGGTTTCTGTTAACAATTGGTTGGAAAAAGTTAGTTTTTCATAATTAAAATTTTCTATTTGCAACACAGATTGTAAAAGCAGATTAAACCCGCGACAAAAATGCATGTGAAACTTATATTTTTGCTTTAAAAAAGTATAATTCCTAATTTTCATGATCGAACTGAATCTCTGACGATGACAAAAATAACCATGTATACCATTTTCAAATACAATAGTGCTATCGTTGACAAAAAATCAAGTTCTCTTCGTTTTCTACTTAAGTAAAATGAACTATTTTTCGATGTAGTAAGTAATCAACAACAAAATTGTTACGAATTGTATACTGAAAAGGTAGAAATACTACAGTGGGCAAAAATTAGTAAGACTTTGTTAATAATTTCAAAATTCTTTATTTTTTCTTCCAAATCTGTTTCATCCCCCTCAAAGTAAACTCATTGTAAAAGTCTTTTAATACTTCAGAATAACAGACGTATACTAAACACTAATGAATATTTTGACGTAACAATTGACACAGATGTCACTGATAGTCATACCAACCTAGAAAAAAAAATCGACGAATAAGGTTTTCCGCCCGAAATATAATTATAAAGTCTTACCACTTTTTGCCCACAGTAGTAGATTTTATTATTCAACCAATTTAACTCCGACCTCTGTTTCCAGTGCCTGTAGTGGAATTTAACATTTTCGAGCATCAAGCGAAAACCAAGGATTATCTTCCTATCTTCCGGAATATACTACAATATGTAAGTACTTTTACTGTCATCGATAACATATAAATAGTACCCATGGATTTACTTCCTTTCTGTTTTGCTGTCTTTTGCCTTTCTCGTACAGATAGGCTATGCAATCATTGAGAAAATCAAATTTTCGAGCGATATCATGAATTACGTGCATGAAATTTCGTTACTTAAATGAATAAAACAATGAAACTGAAATTACTTCAAAACAAATAATATATGACAACATCGAGTCATACACGTCAAAATCAGATGTGCCCAGTTCATCTACTTCAAATATCCCGTTCAAACAATTCGAACGCGCATTAAAATCTACTGTAGGATCTAGCGGATGAACATCATTTGTGCGAATTTTCTAATAGCTATCGTTAAAGAAAAAAACTCAAATGTTTTGCATAATATAAAGCTTTATTCTAACCCCATTTTGTTGTTTTTTTTTCGTAGCGAACAATATAGAAATAAGTCGGTGAATAAGTATTTTCGAAGATGCATTTGCGATGACCACTGTATCTCAGCGCAGAATTACCAGAAGTCAAAAAATTGAAGAAACATAGTTGTTGTAGATGTTTTTTCCAGACCCCAAAATTTTCATCTGAATTTTTTTTCTTCAGATTTTTGAATTTTTTATGGTTATTTGAAGTCAAAACTGCGCTTTTTTCACGAAAAAATCCGCAATTTAGCAGCTGCAAAACCTTCTCAAAGTGATTTTTAAATGGCGATGGACAAGTGCTTTCGAGAATAACATGTTTAAAGTTTATTGTCTATAAAATTGAAGGAAACAATCTAGTTTTCTAGGGGTCGGGTAGTGTCTAGCACATTCGGAAAATCATATTTTTTCTTTGTATTGTGTTATAGTGAAACATTTCAAGTATTTTTTTTCAAATTTTCAAATCAATCGAAGCAGAACTCTTGGGCCTGTGCGCTGAATTCTTGCCTCTTCGTAGTATGAGATAAGAAAAGAGAACATCTCATAACTTCCAGAGTTTTGTTCCGAAAGGCTTGAAAATTCGACAAAACATTCTTGAAATGTTTTACTATAAGAAAATAGAAAGAAAAAAGAAATGATTTTTCAAAAGTGCTAGACCCGTCTTTTAATGGATTTTCACACACTTAGATTCAACTGGATGGTCTCAAGTTTCCATAAAAATTCCTCAATACCTCTTGTTTATAAGGCTTCCAGTTCCAGAATTACGGGGTAATGATTGAAATTTCAAACTTATAACCACGGTACAAAACACTTTAAAAAAATCATTTAGGGGTTAGCCTATGTTTGTGCTTAGGGCACATAACCGTTTTTACTGCAAACTTAAACGGTTCAACTTGAACCACTAATAGCATTAACTTTACGTCTGCTTAGCGGTTCAAGTTAAACTGTTTAAGTTTGCAATAAGCAGCTCAATTTGAACTGCTCTGCACTGACGAGTCTAAGACGAAACGTAAAGAACAGTTTTAAATAATCTAAATTACGCTCAAAACTGTTTCAATATGTAGTTTATATCCATTGATGGTTGCACGAACCGATTTTTCTCATACCGATCCCAAGTTTCCCGTTCCAGCAGTATCGAAAATAGTGGTCAAAATCTTAAAAATGGAGCTCACTGGTATAAGAAGTGGTGAGTGGGTAATGTCAGAGACATAACTAGATGACGTGAATAAGAAAAAAATTAATGCGTTTCTTCACACTTCAGAATATCTAAATCGTTCTTATAAGTTATTGAATGAATTAATTAATAAGACAGGGCAAAAAAGAGCAAAAAAAATTTCGCCTGTAAAAGTATACACGGTACGAATTACGATAATTTTTCTGGATATCAAACAGTTTTTGAATAATCAACTAACTGAAACTAAAAGTGTGCACATTTTAATAAACTTTTTGACCACTTTTGCGACGTGAGGCCGAGCATTGTCGTGTTGGAGGATGACTTTGTCATGTCGCTCTTGATACTGTGGCCGCTTTTCTTTTAGTGCGCGACTAAGGCGCATCAGTTGCGTTCGGTAGCGACCTGCTGTGATGGTTTCACCCGGTTTTAAGAGCTCGTAGTAAATTGTTATTCATCTTTGAAGGTTTTTTCTCTTCCACCATCATGTTTGTCTTCGCCATCGAAATCACCATTTTTAAAATGTTGAAACCACTCCCGACACGTTCTTTTACTCAGAGCAGCAGTTTCTGAAAGCATTCGATGCGCTTCAGTTGCATTTTTTTTCGAATTGTAACAGAAAAGTAAAACTTCCGGCAAATGGCGAGAATTGGGCACATAAACAGACATTTTCGAGCGTGAATGACGTGAACGAGCGCGAATATAACGTTGCCGAAGATATTTTTCAATCACAGGGAAAGTTTTTCTTCATCGTCACTTGGAATTGAACGGCGTCTATACCTACAAATCGGTAGAGACGCCGCACAAAAACTATGGGTGAGATGCACCCTTTTCATTATGAAACGCGTGGCGTAAGGTGCAGAATGCCTACCCAATATAAAATGAAGGCTAGTGCAATGCTAAATCTGTAGTCTCTCGACTTAGAAGCAGCCATGAAATGTATCAAAGAAGGACATTAGACTTTCATTTTTTTCAATTTTCGATCCTACATTCTGCGAAAATGGTTAACGAATAATAAAGATACATTTAGAGCCGTTTTTTCAATCAAGACCGAGTACCACCGTTACCAGGTATACCGATTTCTCGGTATTTATACAGATATTTGACCTCTATACTGCAATACAGATATGAACTCCCAAAATACATTCACGGATCGTACAGATAAATACCGATTTTCGGTTTTAGCTTGGATAAATATGAGAAGAAAAGGTTGATGTGGGACCTTATTTTTAGCTTTGGTGACATTTTCCTGGTACTTATGTTACGGGCTTCTGATACCGATATGGTATACATAGATTTTTGCGCCAAATACAGATTTTTGGAAAAATAACCTGGCAAAGCTGCCGAGTACTTCCTTATTGCCATACTCACCTCTAATTCACATGAAAAGAACAAATTTTTTCTGATAATTTGTTATTTGTTTGTTATCAAAGATTTTTATCTGAATAAATATGTTGGATTAATAGTTGATGTTTGTAGTATTTTCAAGAATTTTCACAGATTCACAGTACGTTACTTCCCGCTCAAAAAGAAAAGAGCGACAACTCTCTCCACTTTACCCTACAACTGCAAGGGTACAATTTTGTTGAAATCTTGGGAAAAACTAGCTTGGAGTGTTTACATGTGCTAAATTTCAGTATAATATTTCAAGTAAAGTGCTTCAACAAAAAAAATCGTTCGCGGTTGTGAAAAGCCCTGGCCAGTACCACAGACGACAAAGTCGAGAATCGATCATATCGCGTGTAGTAAAATCAATGGTGGAACGATGAATGATGGAAAGATGAGAGATTTCTTCAAACAAAATCAAAATCTTTTGATTTTGGAGGAGGCAAAGAGGTAAATTCATCCGTATGGCTGATCCAACAAACAATGAAGCGGGCGGAACTTCATGTCAATGAAGTTGGCTAAACTTCAGGCAACTAATGGGTCCAATCATACCTATAGAAAAATCATTATATTTAACGGCCACGAAAAAAGTGCTTTTGAGGATCGTTACAACCTGTCGAAATTTTTTATGTTAGATAAGTTCAGAAAGATTTTCAAATAAATTAAAATCGGTTGTGCAACTTATCACTGTTAAGTTTTACAATACTACGCAAAAAATCACTATAGAACATTTTAAGGTACATCTGAAACAATTGTGCAGCAAATCACCAACTTGCCCACGTTGCTCTAGCAGTTATAGAAGCTCAGCAAAAATTTTCACATCGTCATGTAAAAACGAAGTATTAGTTACTACAATAGTTCAACTTATCAAAAAATTTACAAATGACTGTCATAATTGTATCCGACTCAATATATACCGAAATGGCTTTTTATCTCTTGTGAAAAATAGTGAAATTATGCTCTCCGCAAGGCGAAAAATGGTAAGCCGAATTGAAAACCTCGCATTAAAAACAATTTTACAGCCGAGTCCGCGTAGTCTTGGTTGCCTCATGAAATATTAGGTCAGTGTGTGCAGATTTCTTCATTTTTAGAAACAGAATTCGAAACTTGCAAATAAGTTGTACCAGATTTATCTGCTTGAAAAGAACGCAAAACTTGCCGACATGAGAATATTATCATAGAAGTTCCAGAAATACAGCATTATATATGCAATTAAAACAAAAAACAATGAAATAATTTGTATCTGGTTTTTATAACGCGAAAGAAATGAACAAACCTGACATCACTTTTCAAAGATATTGTTAAGTTAAGTTAAGTTCATCATAGGTACTCTCCTATATATTACCGCTTAAGCAACTTGTTTTTGCAACTAAAGCATACCCACAGTGCGTATCACAAAAGTCGGGTTCACTAAGATGAATGACTAAATTGTATTCATTTGAGGGTTTGGAACCTCTTAGATTCCAGTTTGTGCTAAAGTGCACATGACTAAATTGAATTATTTACGTTTCGAATTCAGCTCATCAGTGCATTAGCAGATTATGTTGATCTACTAAAGCCATCTCGTGGATCAACATAATCCGCTAAGCAGACGTAAAGTCATTGCTATTTACAAAGCACTTATTTTACACTAAATGTGCAATGTCTATTCTGACGTGCCGAAAGTAACGAAACTAATTGACGGCACTTTAGCACAAACTGGAACCCAAAAGGTTCCAAACCCTCAAATGACTACTATCTGTTGGCGGCCAGCATTGCCGTCAATTGGTTTCGTTACTTTCGGCACGTCAGAATAGACATTGCACATTTAGTGTAAAATAAGTGCGTTGTAAATAGCAATGACTTTACGTCTGCTTAGCGGATTATATTGATCCACGAGGTGGCATTAGTAGATCAACATAATCTGCTAATGCACTGATGAGCTGAATGCGAAACGTAAATAATTAAATTATATTGTTGTTTAAGTCAATTGCTATGATATTGTGGCAATCGGAGAGAAGCATTCGTGATCAAATTGCAAAATTTCTGGTTGGCTTCATACCTTTACTCCAGATCAGTGCAGAAATACTATGCGGTGATTTCTGCGGTTTCAGGCCGAAAGCCCCGAGCTCAGTCTGATCGAAACACGAAATTCAGAAGACCAAAGGGTAGACAAAGGATGAAAAAGAAATTCCGAGAAAGTGAAAAACAAATCTGAGCAAAACGGAAACGATCGCAAATGTTAAGCATTTCAACAATTTGATCCTGAAATTTGAATAATTTATGAAAGTAAAAATAAATATTTACTTATACTGAACAGTTTTATTTCAATTCCGATTACTATAACCGATTTACCAATCAATATACAGTGTCGTAATAATGTTCGGCTCACTCTTTAGAGTATTGCTAAATTTCAAGTACAAATTTACTATCATTGACATTAAATATTAAGATACGTATAATGTATAGAATCCTATTTTTTCTACAATATATTAACCAATGCAATCAGATTGTCAAACATTCAATGTTCGCGCGCGTTTCCAGTAATAACCGAGGTAATTTTTTTCTTGTACAATCTAATAGGATTTTTCAACCTGCGGCGTCACTACCACCCGCTGCAATGATTATTATGCAAATGTAGTTAAGTAATAGCAACAACTGAGAGAAGCGACTGAACCAAAACAATTCAACAAGTGTTCTGTTTATTCTTTCCTTCGCGCCGGCATAAACATAAATGTTCAAAGACATCACCGGCCGCACGATTCCGTTAAACGGATGAAGTCGGGTTCATTGGATGAATTTCGCTTTCGCCCTTTTGTTCGTTTCGATGTTTTCATTCATGCTGCGCGCATGTGTTGGTATGTTTCGGCATGCTACAAGCAGCAGCTCAAGGCTCGTTGGAATAGATTTGGAATCCATTCATTCAATAGTGCGCTAGAAGTCGTACAGTGCGTACGTGCAGAAAGTGAGTCAAACAAACCGGTTTCCCTTCAGTTGCAGTGGTGAATTCTGTTGGGAGCAAGGATCCGCTGGAGGTGGGGTCTTCCCTTGGCGTTTGGATAAATTGTGAAACTGTCGACGACGACGACGACGGAAATATTCGCAGTAGTGAAGTGTTAGATTAACCGCGAAGATAGTCATTTCTGCCGGAGTTCTACGCGACAAAGCGTGCAGCTCAATTCGGTGGGTGTTACACAATTTCGCCTTCATCGCATTCGTAAGCCAGCAAGGCGTGCGCCCATTTGTGTTACGCTTACTGCAAACGTAAATTAAATTTGGAGAAATTCAAAACAGTTCTGGGTGTGGGTGGCCACAATGACAATTGAATTCACTTGCGAGTGCTCATTCAATAATAGTACAACAGTGATAGTTGTTTAGTCAACTGAATTAGGGAGCTCCCTTCAACGAACGTCGTCACGATTATTCATCAACATCAACCCATACCTTCTCTTTGTGAAGAGTACGGCAGTGTTAACTGGTGTGAGTTGTCGTGGATAATGAAAAATTGAAAACAACTCTTCCATACAAATACCGGCGCACCTGTGGGTAACGGTCGTGTGCTCAGGTGGATTATGCATGTGTGAGCTTTTCAAACTGCAAATTATTCAGTGCTTGAAATAGTCGAAAACAAGAAGGAAAATTCAATTATCATTTTCCAGATTATTCGTGAGAATATTCGTACTAAAATATGGTAATAAAATAAGTAACAGAAATAAGGTGTTGTGGTCAAGTGATTATTTCCAGAAAAATAACACAGACAAGGTGGTAGTGGTTCAGCACGAAGCATATTAAAGGTGTTTGTGAGAAAAAAAAAAGTAAAAGGTACAAAGCAGGCAGGAAAAATAAGTGAGAAACAGCGAATCACCTATACCCATAGATAGTTTCCGTTTACAACACCGACTTAAGCTACTAGCTGCCCGACAATGGCGAGCGGGGTAAAGCTGAATTCTGCATCGATAACGATACTCTGTTGGATTACGATATTAGGTAAGACTCGAAAACATTCCCTTGCATTATTCACTACAGTCCCGTCATGTTCGGAAAAGCGTCGGCAAGAGCACATTCAACAACGATGTCTGGCACGCGAACGAAAAATTGCCCTAAGTCCAGATAATCCAGTCTCTAATTACGTGAGTCCACTGTGTTCGGGCCGTTAGAATGGCAGCCTAGCGCTAGTACAACAACAGCCTTGGAATATAAGTAGCTACTTGCTGTGATGAGGTAAACCCTCAAGGAGATGCCGACTCTAAAAATAACAGTAAACCATGCTAGTGGAAACTACATATTGATACATTGAAGGTTGATGGGAATCGATCTCGGTCTCGAAGTGGTTTTATATTTTCTCGACTTTGACTTTGTCGCTATCCTTCGCAGCGCGTGCTAACATTTCCGACGATGTGACATGGTGGTGGAAATTTCTATTTTCGTGCCAACGATTTTTCCTTTCCGTTGAAGATGGATTGGGCTTTCACTTGCTCCGCCGAATTTTGTTGTGATCAGTGTCGTTTTTTTTCTTGGAACGGAAATGTAAATTTTTTAACTGACCTCCGTCGTAACCGAATGTTGTCTGCTCAGAGGTTTTGATGGATGAAAGTGCTCCTAACCTGGGCTATGCGTTTTTGAAATATATCGAAAAACACTGAGCTCCAGTTTGATTTTTTTTCGTTTTTTGGTGCTAAGTTTGTCGCAAAAATAAATTTCTTTGCAATTTCTCGTTAAAGAATCTCTCATATGCTTTCTAGTTACCCATGATCATAACAGGCAAATGGTTCTAAATGAAATAGAAACTTCAGCAAGAAGCAAGAAGAAAAATGTTTACATCCGTAGTACATTAGTTTGAAAGCATGTAGCGAAAAGCGACCTGTTATTATGCAAATGACTGTTGCAGCTCAAACATGACTGATTACAAGTTTTTCCCGAGAATTAAGAGTAGCGTTTCCAGTGCAGCTCACCCCAGCGGAAATTAAAAATCGACGATTTGGTTTTGCCATTTGAATAACTTAGTAGTGTTGATTTATTTGTAGAGCTCCGGTTGTAAACTGATAATATTTTGTAACGCACTTTGTCAATTTGCTTTGTAATAGAAGTAATTTTCCAGAACTAATACCTATGTTGAAGTAAAACGCTTGCGAACTGTTTCCACAGGGTGTGGCGGTAATAATCACATTTGTAATACCATGATTTGATTATAATTCATGATTTTTACGAGGATAAATTAGAATAATAAAACGCATGTTTAGTTACTCAAAACGACCTGAAAAATTCAGTAACATGTTCATCTACTTATACTTGCTGGAATCATCCTAGTGGTGTTGTGTTGCCTTTTTCAAAGACATTTATTTGTAAAATCGATGTAATTATAAGTTCCACTGTTCGCGGTATTTACTCATCCACACATGAATCTGGAACAGGAAGTCTGATTCCGATGCAATGCAATGAAAACCAATGTAATCATATAGGCCCTTATTACCGTTCTTACTTCCACTTTCACATTCACTTCACTTACATGACACTTCACTTGATTTTACCTATTACAAGTATCACGCATAGGGAAGTAATCACTGTGGTGGAAAAAAACTAATTTTGAACAAAATTTTGGTTTTTTCATAATGACATCAACTTCATCCAAGTAATTACTTTTGTCTCTGAAGCGACTTCCGTAATAAGGACATACATTCACATCTCTTTTGATTTCTACCGTGAAGTAATACCC
Source organism: Malaya genurostris (assembly GCF_030247185.1). Lineage (NCBI taxonomy): Eukaryota > Metazoa > Arthropoda > Insecta > Diptera > Culicidae > Malaya > Malaya genurostris. Next base: position 120,368,791 of record NC_080571.1, on the reverse strand, counting down.
ATAATAAGGGTCACAGTCACTTCACTTGGTTTTCACCGTGTAGTGACACCGGTAATAAGGGCCATAATCTTTCATTAGAATCCAAGCTCATGGAAATTGGTTCAGCTATATCTGAGCAATCGATGTGAGTTCCAATTCGGTGTCTTCCAACCACTACTGAAACGGAAATTTGGAACCAGTATGGTAGAAGTGAGTATATGTGGTCATAAATTAGAAAGACTAGTTAATTTGAATAGTTTCAAGTACAGCTTTGATGACTCTTTCTGCCTTGTCACTTATATGACGGTTTAAATTTTTCGGAAATCATCATAATCCTTGGAAATCTTTGGATTTTCAATTTCGAAAAGTCGTTCAAGTTTGTTTGACAAATGAATAATAATTCCTGCACAGTGACACAGGTCTTGGGTCAGTTTTAAAGATTTTACTTTTGATTATCCACTTTTATGATGTTTAGACAATGTAAAGCTTTATCATCCTATAATTTCAGAGTCACAATAAACAAAATTTGTTGAGATTAAAAGATCTTACATTTTTATCTGTGATAGTCGGTCAAACCGAATCATTTCGAAGTTATTTGAATACTGAATTTCATGTAGGAGATATTTTACCACTACTTTGGGTCCTTTCTGATCTGAAAAGTCGGAGAGTGTCATAGCCACAATAATACCTTCGATTTTAATCTAAGATTGTGAAAATCGGTATAGCTGTCTCCGGAACCGTAAGTCAGATCCGGTGAAAGAAAACTAGTAGCAGGCTACGGGACCATTAGACGTATGATTAAAATCTACACTCTTAGAAAAAAATAAAATTACACATAACGTAATTCCAATCACACCGTATTTGATTGGGTTCACCGAATATTACATCAATATAGATTGTTACTCGTGTATTCAGCTTTGGCAACACTAATTATTGACCGGTGATGATATGACGTTTCCATCATAAAGTTTGACATTTTAAACCATTAATATCTTCAAAGCATTATGTCATTTGAGCGCGATTTGTTTTGTTTACAGTGAGTGGAAAATTTTACCTCAGCAAAAAAAGGAAATGAGTCGTGAACATTTTCATGCAATGAATTATTACTACTTTCGACGTGGATTATCAAGACAAGAGTGCTTCAAACGATTTAGTTCGACTTTTGGCAGTTTAGAACCATCCTATGCTGCCCATACTTGCATATCAGTCCCATATGGAAAATCGGCAAGTCGAGAAAAAGACGATTAAAATATTATTTCCGATTTCATTCCTCAAGCTAACTCAAAAATGGCGAAAATCGATATGGGATGATATGCGAGTATGGGCAGTATGCGACTGTAACAAACTGGTATAACGAATTCAATTGTGGACGTAGTTCGCTTACCGATGAATTCAAAAAAGGTCGCCCAAAATCAGTTGTTTTGTCAGAAAACATCGATGCTGTGAAAAATCTGATAATGGAAGATCGCCATGGGACGTATCGTGAAATGGAGGTAACCTTGGACATTAGTGTCAAAAGCTTATATGTTATTTTGCATGAACATTCAGTCGTGAAAAAAAATTGTTCACATTGGATTCCACAATCGCTCAAAAAAAGATTCGTGTCGATTGGTGCAAAGAAATACTGAAAAAAAATCATTAGTGGTGGTTCAAATTTAGTGAATAACATCTACACATGTGACGAAACATGGATTTACTCATATGAACCCGAAACTAAACAGCAGTCAACTGTATGGGTGTTCCAAGAAGAACCAAACCCAACAAAAGTTGTTGGCGCTCGAAGCACTTCTAAGAAAATGGTGGCAAAACGTCGAATTGATGGGCCACCCGCCGTATGGTCCAGACTTGGCACCTAACGACTTCTATTTGTTCTCTTCCGTGAAGAATAAACTACTTGGAGAGCGATTCAATATTTCTGAAGAAGCTATTGAAGAGCTCAAAAACCTTGTTTTGGGCCAAAGTTTATTCTGAAATTTGGATTCAGGTGGGACTACTACAGTTAATATATCAGTACTAAACTGGGTGTCATTTCGCAAAATTTCGCACATCGAGAAAATTTCGAAATAACTTAAAAATTTGATTTCTTAACAGCTTTTGTCAAGATCGATTATTTTAGGTGAATGTTATACTAATCAAAAGTAAAATTTCTGATTTTTGTCGATATCTTGCTTATTACGTAAATATTAATCGGTAAACAGCGAAGGGAGATGTTTTGAGAGCCGTTCGCACCGCAAATGAGACAATTGTTTCGGCAGATTCTTCGCCTCCGAGTAGAATATCATCAGTGTTATTAGAAACAAGAAGAAGATGTGTAACTAAATTGTTTTCTTTTAAAACCTACAACGCATTCATAAAGTGTAAATAACGTTATTTTCTTCCATTGAAATAAAACATCAGTTGTGAAATAAGAAATTAAACCAGTGAGTGAAACGAGAGGTGATTGGTTCATTAATATTCTGTAGATTTTTCTATTCGAGAAAAATGCCCTCAGCATTGTTAAATAACAAAGTGGTTCGATAGTTTAGTTATCTGATTATTCAGTTCTTTGAGAGCAAACTCAAAAATTGTTTGTGATATATTGGAACAAGGAAATCTGTAGTTAAAATTTCAGTGAAGAAACAGTTCTTTTTGTGCTTCAGAAATTATTGATCGTGTCGTAACGTAAAGAGTTCATTTAGAAAATTCGAAATATCAAATATATGTGTGATCTTAATTAGTATCAGGCCCCTGAATCTTTAAACATAACTCGAATCCAGTCCTATGTCAATCTCGAAGTTTTGAGCCTAGTTTAGGTTTTCTTCGTCTGGGTTGACGATTCAATGGATAGGGCGCTGGTCTTACAAGTCAGATGTCGTATGTTCGAGTCCCGACCTGGAAGGATTCTTAGTGTCAGTACACAGATAAAAATATTTTGTGATTTTACATTTATTTTCATGCACATATTTGGAGCAGGCAATTGAATGGAAATTTACATTACAAAACGAAGCGGTTTGTAAATATACAGTCTTGTTCAATGAAAAACTGAATAAATTTACATGTAATTTTACATCAATCATGGTTTTAAATCAGATTTTCGTTTCAACTGATGTCTATTTCATAGTACTATCGGTTTACATGTCGTGTAAGTTTCATCTTTTCTTTCTGTGTAGGATCGTAGCACTAGCCATGCAATGTTTCTGTACTCTATGAATCGGCTGTCGAAACAGAACGGCCAATTTCCACAAAAAGAATGTGTAATGTCAAGACTTTGCTTTTTAAATTCTCTTTAGAGTCGTGTGAATTTTGGTTTAAATAAATTTTCAACACCAATAACCGCTGGTGTTTCATTAAAATGGGAACCGAACCAGGATAAAATAAAGTAAACCTTTTTATTTGTAAAATTTTAGTTTGTAAAAATCGATCAAGTCATCTCAGAGAAATTAATGAAAGTTCCGTTTTGGAGATTTTTCACCACTGTTTCCAATGCTTCCGGAACCGGAAATGTCAGAGAGTTTCATGCATTTCTAAGACAAAACAAAAAAACCGCGTAAAAACGTGTAACTTCGGAAATCCGTGTAAAAAAAACCTCAGTGTAATCATGGTTAGTTTGTTTGGAAAATTTCCAACAAAATCAAAATATACTATACTAACTAGTTATATTGACTAGTTTTAAAGTGTTTGTATTTGTAATCTCGGAATTGGAAGTCGTATTCGGATATAATTCAATAGCAAGCTACGTGACTATAATGAGAGATTTATTTATTCTAAGTTTGTAAAAAAGGACCACATCTACACGGGAGAAATTGTCGAAAGAAAATTTTTGGATAACGATAATCGCAGTAGACGTGCTCGTTGAATGCAAAATTTTTTCGTCATATGCGTCAAATTTTTCGAAAATAACTTTTGCTCATTTTTATAAAAAATTTAATAAATTTAGTCTTCTTGTAAATCTATGGTAATTTGTTTATTTATTTTTCGAATGGAAAGAGAGAGTTAAGTCTCTTTATCATTACCGTTCTTCTGTGTGCCAAGTTAATGATTACAAAGAACTTGGGGTCATAGAGAACTCAGGGCAATTAGAGAGATCAACTAATTTACACTTGCACAAATCTCAAAAGTTTCACCATTTTCTTTTAATCAAAGTAACTAAACGGCACGATTAATACATAAGCAAAGCAAGTTGACCAGAGTACGATCGAAGGAGAAAAATGGGTTTCGAATCAGACATAAAAAAAATTACCATCTCCCTTAACTTTAAAGCATGACACGTATCTAAATGGATGGTAATTGGGTTCCATGCGAGTTGAAGCCACTACAATTAATCGGTTTTTGCATCAAATTGTCATAGCTGATGTAGCGTGGAATAATTATAACAATCCTAATCTCATAAACAGTAGACACCAAGTCCGGCTTGTGACTATATCGATGTGAATGCGAATTATTTTTGTATATAAGTAGGTTTTATGCACATGGAGCAATCAGAAAGGTTGTTGCGCTGTTCAAAATTGTCTCACCTGCCATATAGTTAGACACCAGACTTCCAGCGATTGAATTTTCATTTGTTTTGAGCTACAATTTTAATTGTTTTTATTTAAATGTATGCATTGGTATTTATATTGGCAATCGTTGTCACTCGTGAAGAACAATACTTCCAATAAAACAATATACAATTTTTTTTTCTCAATTTTACTCATAGATCAAGAAGGCTAATGTCTCCGAACTGACGCGAATGCGTTACGGAATGAAAATTGAAATAAAAATATATTTTCGATGTTCTCAGTATTCCGTTAGAATTTAAAATATGGTGTACAAGATCACTATTTTATTTATCTGAAAACTTTGTTTTCGACAACTTTGGGCTGTGGAAAGGTCCGTTTCAACGTGGCTGGATGATTTGATATGGCGATGATGCTACCTTCCCGATCAGATGGTAATAATATAATTATAACAACTGGAGTATTTTATTTCAGAATTATTTTGTAACAGAAATTAGAATATTTTTGACTGGTAAGCTGTTAAAACAACAAAAATCATAACAAAAAATACTCTAGCGGGAGCCAAATCGTAAACGATTTTGGAACGTTTGTATCACAATTATAATTGAATTTGATATAACTACAGAAATCCGAAAGCAAAAATTTATAACATTAGTTGTAAAAAAATAGATAACAAATTTAACACAAAAAAACTATATCCTAGCTAACTAGCATCGTTTCAATCCAAAATTGTTGAATAATTTTTTTTATTAAATGAATAATTTATTTAGTGATCAGATTTCTTCTTTTAGTTTTTTGAAATTCTGATTATTATATTGCGATATAAAACTACGGAAGAACACGTTTTTTCAATTAACGAGCTTCATCACGAGTCTTGCAAATGAAAATAAAACATCATAACTGATTTTGTTATTATATTATTATCATAAGTTTTAACTTTCAACCGTTCTCATTCGTTAAATATCTCAAAATAACACAAATTGTTATTCGTATCAACTGTTGATATACTTGTGTTATGATTTTGTTATGTGCATCTGATCGGGTTGGCTTTGGACATTAAACGCTATACAGACCATTCATTTGAATCTATGTTTGTAAGCATTGGTCTAGCCATCTTCGAGGATATTGCGTGACATTATTTGTCATATTCGCCCATGCATACACACAACCATTTTGAAATCTCGACGCACTAATTCGAATGGTATCTGAAATTTGGCCCAGTTATTATTTACGACATTTCTAACTTTCATTTTTACTCTTCCAATCAATTCGTCTAAATAAGAAGATATGCATATGCGTGAATGTAACATAAGAGTGAAGTTATCAATCGGAGATAACATAAACTATTTTCGCAAACATAGATTGCAATGGAATATCCTTGGGTCTCAACGGTTTCTGTAGAATTTATCTGGATCCGATTTCCTGTTTCTTAAGGAGTGTTAAAATTTTCAAAACACGAAAACGGAAAAATAATGACTACAATAGACGCAAAATATTCATAGCTGGTTTCAAACCGATTCCAATTTGGAGATCTTGGAGAATTAAACCACAAGGTGGATGAAAGCAGATTAGTCCAAATGTGAAGGATTCATTTTTCGTTTTGCCAAATATTTCATGCTTTTCGTTGTTTTGGTAAAAAGTTTCTCAGTTGGCTCTCTTGCTAGTTACAGAAAAATTACAAGATCGACTCGCTCCGATTCAAACGAAACTGTGCACACATCTTCAATATGGCAAACCATTCGTTTTAGGCAGATGAAGAGACCAATGCGACTCAAGGTCAATTTTTTAAAGGCAGATGTATTTTGACATTACTAAGGATCATTTCAAGGTGAGATAACTAATACCGTTTTCGTTTATTGATCGGAGCAGCCCGAAAGCTGACCCAGAGTCGCCCAAACAACGATTGATATGTTTGTTTTAGCAACCTGAGGTCGCTCTAGATCGGACTCCAATCGCGTAGTTTCGCTCTGAAAATTTCCTCGGGTCGCACCACGCATCCAGCCGAGTTTGTTTATTTTTTCTTTTTTTCATGAGTTGTTGTTTAGGGCGCGTACCACGTGTTCGTTTTACTCGGGGTCAGAGTAGCCCGCGTCTAGGTTCAAAAACGAAAACGGTATAAGTGCTATCAGCTTCTGCGTTAGTAGCAGAATGAGAGGGTGCCAATTGGTTTGTATCATTTGAAACGCAAAAAATATCAAATATTATTCAAATAGGTCAAGTATTCCAAATATCATTCAAATAGGTCAAGCATCCTATTGCTAAAGTATATTTAAAATCCTAAAAGTGGTTTTGAATTGTCTTTAATTTATCCATACTTGTTGTCCACTTTTTAACCGTTTGTAACATTCTTCGCCGTATTCATAGATTACACGGAAAGAAATCCGTTACTGCGGTCATGATTAGAAAATCATGAAACCAATCATTTTAACTTCACATGAAACCGTGAGCGTAAATCTTATCCCATGAAAATTAATCATGGTCCGAAAATGCGTTACTAGAGGAATGTATTTCTTTTAAAGCTCGTAACTCCAATTTTTATCCGGATATCCTTTGAACCCCCTGCCTCAAGTGATGTGATGGATTGTTTTATAAATTAATGGTAAGACAAAAAGCAGACATTGAAAAGCATGAACTACTGATATTTTTTACTTGATCCTGAGGCATATTCATTTTATAATTGTGTTGGTTTACCCACCGGCTGGCAGAGAATTGACAACATAAAGATAATGAACCGTAAATTGACATTATAAGTTTTACATTTTGTATGAATAAATCTGAATGTATTCTTACATATTCGATGTGACTGTTGTTGTTAAAATATTATTCCGAGAGATAACGTAAACTGAAAAATAATTTCGACTGTAAGTTAGGAAAATTAGATTTTATTTTGTTCAACCAGTTTGAATAATTTGTTTCCTAGATATAAGAACACAAGCTGTATTGTTTCACCTAAATATTTCAAATAAGACGATTTAGCAAACGATGTTTTGAAAACAAAAAAGGAAAAATCGATCCGCGGTATTTGCAAGAATTCAACAAGGAGTATCTTTTTAAGAGGTTTGATTCACACGTGTATTTTCATGCAGTTCGTATATGTTTTCCAAAATCTGAAACAAAAAATCAAATCTGGAGCAATGAACGCAAGTAAACATTTTATTTTAGATGTCGTGGTTGTTCAAAAACATATTTAAATGCTTCAGATTAAAAGAAATTCGTTATGCGTTTGCTATTCAAATGTACATTATTTGAGACATTAGTTGAAATCGTATAAACAATACGCTACACACTTTCACACCATTCCATTTAATTCATATTTAAAATCTTGGATCATGATCCGAGAACTTTTAACCATGGTGTATTATCATAACATGAGAATATACTATTTTCCCCAAATCATGACTCGTTTTGCTCATTTCTTGAATCGGAATTTTGCCCGTGTAGCATTTTTCATCTCATCGTTACAAAATTCGACGTATGAAGCGTTTAGTACGTTCATGAGTAAAAATGACTATTTGGGTATAAATAATTTTTCTATTCTCATTATTAGTGTTTCACGCAGGAGCGTCTATAGGAAAAATATTCGGATGTGTACAATATCATACTATGTCCCAAGAGTGTAATTGGTTGGTTCCGAAGACTGAAAATATCGGAAAATGTTAATCGTTTATATAAAACTGTATAACATAAACTGAATATGTCGATTGCTTGCCAAGTCTTTATATAATGCTTGAATCCATTTGATGCAAACATTGCAATGAAGCGGGGATGGTCGACGAAACGGTGACTTCAGAACACGATTTGCTTTGTATACGAAATGGGTCAACGAAATTGGATCGGCTAACAAAATACATGGAAACATATTTTTTCTTTAAACCGATGTCAAACAATGGGGCTAGGGATAGGTTAAACATACACACTAGGATTTAAAAACATCGAAAAACACTTTTGATTTAATATTTCTTATGGGCTCAAAAATAAACAACCAATATTTAATTTCAAAATCTTGAAAGCTGTCGTTGTCTTCCAGCATAACAACCAATCAATCCAAAAAGCTCATAAACATCTATTACGATCATTTTTTTCTACTAAAACGGTTCACAATGTCATCACCATTCAATAAACAACGGAGACCCTGGTCGTTCGAAATTTGCCATAATGTTGTTTTTACCGAACCCTTCACATGACACCATCACACTTAAACACAAGCCGAATTTCTGCCAACATCGATTCGAACGGAATCAGGAGCCGGTAACGATGGAAAAAAGCACGTATCAGCAATAAACGTTCGACGGTGCCCACTTCAACTCACATCAGGTTTCGAGTGTCCCGTTCCGGCGTCATCGAATTATAATCTCTTCCGCCTGGTTGTTAAAGAATAGTCATAATAATTTCACCCAAGAGTATGCTAATCGTCGGAAACAGAATGTCAAGAGAGAAAGTGATCGGCACAAGAGTCAGTCAGTACGTGGACGAGAAGCTTATTAAATCCGGTCAAACATTCGAGAGCATGGACTGCAAGAAGATCTCCATATGTTTCGTCTGCAAGTGGAAACGATCATATAACAGTTGGAGCAAATGCGCTGCAGCAACAAAAGAGGAGTAAACATTCCATCTATCGGTCGAAACATCTCGTTGTTCGTTGTTGCTTTATTGATGGTGGTTATTCGCTGATTTTTTTTTCTTCAATTTATATTTTGCTTTCCATGATCCCGTAATCGGTTGGTGCACTGTAAGAAAAAGTTCAAATTATCGGTTTTCCATTCAACTCGAAGCCTCGGGGTAGGTGACCCGTGTTGCAATTAAATACGATTTATTGAAATCGCCTTCCAATTCACAGCTCCGAATGCAATAGACGCTGGGATCAGGCTTGGAGTTTCCCACTGTGCACTACACGAAAAACCGCCTCAACCAAGCACTGGTGTTGCACACATTGTGGGAAAACAACGCACGTTCCTGAGGCAAGAATGCTTATGTAAACAAGTTTGCCATTTCGACTTGTCGATCTGAACATTTCGTTTCTTTCTTTTTTTTCATATTTTTCGCTCTTTGGTGCTTTGCTGAGCATTATGTGTAGTGCTACCGTTGACAGCAGTACTCATGGTCTCTTCCCGTTGTATCGGTTGTTGTTTTTTCTTGTCGGCTAGAGAGGCGCAGTCTTTCCGATTGAAAAACATACGCGTTACGAGATTTCCGAATTTATGAAAACTTACTTCGGACGCCTGATGGCGCAAACGGTGGGAAACAGTCAATTAGGGATGGATTCAATCAAGTAGAATGAGTCATCGGTGGAGATGAGAGTATGGGAAATTGCATGGCTGGCAGGTTTATTAAGACTCGTCAGTTCGAGTGGATAATGTCGTGCCGTCACCGTGTGACCAATGAGTTGTTTTGATGATCATATCTGAAATTGTTTCCACGCAACGATCGTTTTTTTTAGTATGATACCAGATCCAAATTAGTTAAAGCATAAATTAATACCCTGGCTAACACTATAAATAAATTACCTGCAAATAATTTTATTTCGGCTCAATCGCTCTTCGGCTTAAGTGGTTGTATTACAAAAAAAACTGTTTTAATCCACCTAGTGGTGTAATGATGCCTTTCTCATACCAATCACACTATCATATATAATACTGTGGTATTCTTCATAATTATTTTCTCCGATTCTTGAAAGCATAACCGAAATCGGTTTGTTTGACCATCTACTGATAGAAACTATCAATTGGAAAAGATTTGAGGTCGATTTTGAAATTTTTTTACAAGTTTTCGCCCTTTTCAGAGATTTTTAAAGTGTGGGTATAAAATTTTTAACACACTTCACCCTATATTTCTGGATCCGGAAGTCGGATTTGGATGAAATTTAGGAATTCTTTCATTTGAACCTAAGTTTGTGAAAATATTTCGCGTCATCTATGAGAAAAGCTAGAAAACATATTTTCATTTTTTTGCACATTTTACCCCATAACTCCGGAACCGGAAGTCAGATCAAAATGAAATTCAGGAATTTAGTATGGGACCGAAAGAGCTTTTATTTGAATTTAAATTTGTAAAAATCGGTTCAGCCATCTCCGAAAAATGTTGGTGCGCTTATTTTCACAATTTTTTTCACATTTCACCCCATAATTCCGGAACATGAAGTCGGATCCAAATAATATTCATGAATTTTGTATGGGACCACAAGACCTTTCATTTGAACCTAAGTTTGTGAAAATTGGTTCAGCCACCTCCGAGAAAAGTTAGTGCAAAAAAACGTTACATACACACATACACACAGACATTTTGCGTACTCGACGAACTGAGTCGAATAGTATATGACACTCGGGCCTCCGGGCCTTGGTTCAAAAATTGGTTTTCACAGTGATTGCATAACCTTTCTATATAAGAAAAGGCAAAAAAGGAAATTATTTTTTTATTGCAGCATCTCGTTATCATCTTCTTTCTTGGCGGAGAGGCGTTTTCATTGTTATCCAGCGAATGAGGGGGGAGCAGTGGTTCGCTATTCACGCTCCTGTCCATTGGTTCAGTGTCACTGTTGGTGGCGGAACGTTGATTATTGCTTATATTTTTCTGGAGGTTGGGCGTGTTGTTAGCTTAGGTGGCGTACCTTGTTCTGCATATGGAACAACTGGTTTCGTTGAAGAGCAAGCTTCATAGCTGTTGATGGCTGACTCCGATATACTGGCTTTGGTGCAGACGTCTTCTTGTCCAGTTTTTTACATGGCTTACTATAGTGAACAGCTTTTTGGCAATATAGAAATCTGATTGTCATAGGTAACAAGTGATTGGTACGGGATACTTGTATCCTGACCGAAAATCACATAAGAAGGTATAGCCCTCTTCAAGCGCATGCGTAACAAACGTGCGCCATTCAGAATACCAGGGAAAAAGTTCTCCCACTTTTCTTTCTCGATGGAGAGAATCTCTCCTTACTGGGACAAAGTGTTGCTAATATAAGAATCGATAATGTTTGAAGGGAGATCAAGCACACGCACTTCTATAGTACTAACTTCCATATATACTGGTATGTTGTACTTGATGTTTTCATGCTCCACATAGTGCACATTATGATTGTCTTTAGCGAATTGAGTTGCATCCAATTCTTCATTGAACTGGATATAAACAACATTATTCGTCTTATTGCATTGAAGTAAATGCACACGTTTAATATCAATATGCATTTGCTCTTTAAGTAAACCTTCAAGTTCTCGTATCGAAGGTCGAATTTTGCACTACCTGAAGTCAACAATAATTGTATTCTTTCGTAGCGGTGGTAGCTTTTGTTCGTTTGGTTCGAGGTCGTTCTATTGTTCACTACACAATACTGTATTTGGTTTCTTCCGTCTCGAACGTAAGCAGTTTTGTTTTATCGACTGACTTAGACTAGATGTGGAAGCGAACTGATCTGAAATCCTGCTTTTGAACGACATAGCAGAATGTGCAAATTATTTGCTGAAAATTTGTAGTATTTTTGATGGTCACACCACTATAAGTCAACAATGCTACCCACAATGCACAGAAACAAATACGTATTTCGGTCACTACTTACGACTTTCATCAGTGTTCGTGTACATTCGTTGATTTCGTTTGATTATCACTATTTGATTTAAAGTACTTGTGAAAAGTAGATAGCTTCATTTGTTTATGCTATGTTGTTTTTTTTATTGTCAATAATAGGTTCAAAAACAACACACTTTTAGATTCTATTTACTGGCAAACCACTTCTTTTCTGAGCTTATATGAAGTTAATGATGCACCTTCCATATATCGAAACCTAGTGGATAGTTCGTTGCTTATAAGTAAATAGTTACGGTAATTTTGGATTTGTTGTCCAATTTTATTTTTTATTTTTCTGAGTACTTCGCTAAGGTCATATGATGTTCACAAAGTACCGCTTCCATATAAGCTTGAAAACCAATCGAAACCCAGTTGATAATTTGTTTCTAGTAAGTTGCTAATTAGTTAGGGAAATTTTGAATTTGTCACCCAAATTTATAAATTTTTTTATTGTAACTAATTATTAACAAATGATCGACTGGATTTGTTTTCAAGCTTATTTGGTAGCGGGGCTTCATTAACTTTATATAAACTTAGCACAGTTCTAAAAAAAATTGAATCACAAATTCAAAGTAACCGTAAATAAATACCAACTTATTAGCAACAAACTATCCACGGGAATTCGATTGGTTATCAAGGTTATTTGGGAGGGGTGCTTCGTTAATTTCATACAAACTTAGCAACAAATTCAAAATTACCGTAAATAATTAACAACTAATTAGCAACAAACTATCCACTGTGTTTCGATTTGTTTTCAAACTTGTTTGGTAGTGGTGCTTCATTACCTTTATATAAATTTAACGAAGTACTCAAAAAATTGAGCAACAAATTCAAAGTTACCATAGCTAATTACTAACTAATTAGCAACAAACTATCCACAGGGTTTCGATTTGTTTTCAAGCTTATTTAAGAGGGGTATTCCGTTAACTTCATGTAAATTTAGCGAAGTTCTCAAAAAAAAATTAAAAATATTGAGTAGCTTCAAAGCTACTGTAACTAATTAGCAACTTATTAGCAATAAATTATTCACCCATTTGCGTTACCATTATTGGCGAGGTGTGCCTCGCTAAGTTCATGTTCATAAGTACGTCTGACCGATTCTGGACAACATTTTGTGCACATTTTCAGTATGATGAACAATTTATTTTGCCAGAATGTAGGGTTCAGTTCGACGTAAGGGTGACTTATAAAAATAGCGGATGTATTTTTGCATGCACTCTTTCCAAAAACTGAATTGTTCACAAATGGTCACTGATTTTTCAGCGGCATTTGATAAAATAAACCATCAAATAACAATTGCTAAACTTGACAGACTTGGCTTTGGTTACTGGTTACTGAATTGGATGCATTCATATCTTACTGGTCGTGAGATGTCGGTAAAAATAGGAAACTGTACAACATCACCGTTTGCTATGAGTTATGGAGTACCTCAAGGAAGTCACTTAGGACCGTACATATTTTTACTCTACCTTAATGATCTGCACTTCTTACTGAAATGTTTCAAACTATCATTTGCGGATGACTTCAAACTCTACCATCTGATCAAAGAACAAGAAGATGCACACTTTTTGCAAGTGCAATTGAAAACATTCGTTGAATGGTGTCACTCCAACAAGATGGTATTAATAAACGCCTCTAAATGCTCCGTCATATCATTTTCCCGCAGGCACTCAGTAATAAGATATGACTTGTAGTCGCATATCTTTCGCAAAATGTTCTTAAGCGTGAATCGTTCGTGAAAGATTTAGGAGTTATTCGTGATGATAAACCTAATTTTAAGAATCACATTGACTACGTGATTTCGAAGGCATTGAAACTCTTAGGCTTCATATTTCGAATTACCAAAAATTTCGCTAACATACACTGCTTGAAAACTCTTTATTGTGCACTAGTTCGATCATCGCTTGAATATGCGGCTATCGTTTGGTCACCTTATTATCAAACTGATATTGATCGTATTGAAGCTGTTCAACGCAAATTCAGTAGGTTTGCTCTCCGAAATCTACCATGGAGAGATCCATTAAACCTTCCAAATTATAATGATCGTTGCCGACTGATCGAACTGGATCCGCTGGGTATCCGTAGAAACGTCTGCAAGGCTGTTTTCATCGCTGATTTAATACAATTACATATTGATTGCCCTGATCTCCTACGATTGGTCAACCTTGACATCCATCGTCGCAATCTCCGTTCACATCCATTTTTACGAATCCCTCGTGCTAGAACTAACTACGGATAAATTGAACCGTTTCTCAGTATGTGTCGTTTGTTTAACAGTTGCTCGCAGGTCTTTGATTTTCATCTCTAGCGTAATGCGATATAACGCTTATTCAACGATTCCTTAACTATCCAGTGAATAAATGTTCACCATCTTCATTGGAAACTAATCAGATTCGCCGAAACTAACCTGTTCGTCCTCCCTCTCATTTTCTCCGTCTTCCACCATCTTTTTGTTCACTAATTAGATCTACATGCCGGTTCTAACCCCGTCGTTCGTCCACGCTCACTCACTAACCTTCTTCTTCCATCTTTATATCCACTTTTTTCTTCTATCCCGCCTTTCAAGGAAGCTGCTCTGTAATGCAGTAATATTGTGTCATCAACTAGCTATAGAGTTAGTGGTTTGGCTTTAACTGTTAGTTTTAATTGTTAGTTTTAAACGTAAATGTATCTGTTGGATCATTGTAATCTGTTGATACAAAAGATGAGGAGGTTTTATGCCTGCTGGAGAGAGAGATTACTATATTTCATCTCCATTGGGCTTTCCCTGCTCACCAAAATAAATAAATAAATAAATAAATAAATGGTGTCTAATGGGAAGTAGTAGAAAATCGATATGGCGCTCTAAAAAATACACTGAATAATACAGTTAATTTTTTCAAGAATTAGAAAAATAACAAAAAAAATTAAATCAATGAAGAACATACCTATGCTTTTTTTTGCAATATTTTTATTTAGAACTCGGTAAAACCAATATTTTACGCTGAAAGTCAATGATTACTGTGCCACTAACATCTCGATGTATGTAAATTTCAAGCGCAGAATAATGCTTTAAAGTTGAAAGCAATGACAAAACAAAACATGACAATGTTCTATGGCTTCTAATAATAGTTTATTGTCCTGTTAGCATCAACGAGCATCTTGTGTGTAATAACAACGATCACGATAGCCAAACACGGTATATTGCTCCCGGAGAAATAACTTTTCTGCTTTGTTTCATTTTATAAATGATCAATATTATAGGAAATTTATTGATAGCTCTAGGCCACACAAGTCATGTTTTTTCAATTGCCTACCTGTCATTTCCAGTGCACAGCATTTATTTTCAAATTACCTGCATACCGGAGTGCCTCCAGTAGAACCGGAAACATTGCGGTGACGTTTTTATTAATAAATTAAATATTTCGAACTGGAAAGCAGCTACAGGCAGGTTTGATTGGGTGTGTACAACTGCGTTAATAATAATCGGTATAGCGTAGTAACAGGTACCGATCCGGTGCAGCAATTCCAACTGAGTGGTTGCGGCTTCCATCGTTCAATCTAAACCTCAAAATTCGCCCTCCGAAAATATCTCGTTCCCAATGCCAGCGACTGACTGATGAAGGCAAACTGTAATAATGGAGGAAGCTAGTCCACGTTCTGGTGAATTTGAAATTCTGAAACCGCTTAGGTGAGTGCATACTTGTATGATTAGTTTTACTCTTGCAGTGCACAGGGATGCGGGAGGTTGGTAGATTAGTTGATCCCAAAACCCAGCTGAAACAGCACGCTCACATTTGCTGTCTTGCTACCGGCAGACCACGAGAGAATTACACCAACAACAAATCTGAACCGGACGAGGGAGCACACGGTTGAATAACGCATTTCATTTTATTTCTCCTACGGTCCGCCCGGCCCCACCGTGTCCAAATGCCTAGCATTGTCGAGTTTCCAACATTATGCTTTCATGCACCGAAACCAACACTCAATGGTGGTTGGGTTCGATTTTCAGCGCATGAGTTTCGCGATCTTCTATAGCCGCACGTCTTGCACAGTTGCGTTTTTCATTGGGCTTTACTTTCTGGTTAAAAACATCGTTTATAAAGAGCATGTTAGGTTGAGTTCTACGAAGAATTGTTCGAAACAGTTTCTGGTGAGCTCTGCATGTAATGATAAACTATCCCGTAGTTTCGAGGTTAACGGGAAAGTGCCACAAACTGCTGACTCATTTCGGCCGCCTAAAACTTGTGACCACTGGAACAAATGCCCGATCCAACTGTTCGTGAACAGGCAGACGATCCAAATTCATCGCAAAATGTCCCACGCCAAAGTGATTTTTTCTCTCTCTTATTTTTCCTCTGTTTCACCACACCCGTCGCTGACGCCGCCTCCTGCTTTGCCGGTTTGCAACTGAAGTCGTGAAATCATTTCCGGCGAAGAATAGCAGCCGATTTGTTTGCCTAGTCAAGCATTTCTTGTTCGTTGTGATTTTTTCCCATTTCGTGCCAGAGCAAAACTTTCCCACCGCCTCCGAAGCGCAACTCGATGCTAGATGTCAAGTGTATAAACATGGCATCTTCTAGGACGATCGGAGACGCACTGCTGTTGTCTGAAATTGTCAACCCAGCAATGTCGGCAGGATAGGGTTCGAAGAGTCACAAGACCTTGGAACATTTCACAATACGGTAGAGCAGCTGATAGTGCAATTATTACTTGTTGTAATGTATATTAACTATGTTGCGAAGTGTTGTTCAGGGCCGTGAACCCTCGATCCGGCATAATTTTTCTTCGTGTGCTGATGAATAAGCAGAGGGAAATTAGCAATGACCGAGAAATAATTAAATCATTACAACGACGCGGACATTCAGTGAATTGTTGATGCTGGAAAGTGAAAAGTTTTATTACAAGTCACTGTTCCGATTCGAGGAAGTAGATTATACTAGTTAAGCGGATTTTATTTCAGCCAAAATGAAGTCGACCGGCAAATGGTTGAGTGAAACTTTGCTTTCATACATATGTTTTTTTTTTTCGAAATTATATCAAGCAGATGAGGTTTTGTGGATAACCGAGTTTGCATTGCTTAGTTACTTTTCGGTGTAATCATTCGAATCCCAAGCTGGAGAGCGAATGTGGAATATTTTTATCTTCGATAGCCGTTTAGATTTATACCTCGTATCGGTGGCTTAGACTTTGTACAAGGCGCTAGTTTCAGGAAGCAGTTTGAGATCCGACATGGAAGCATCTTTGAGTCTATAGGATCGTCAAATTCCACCAGAGGAATGTAAAATCTACACTATGCTTCTTCTAAATGCTCTTAAACACCACAAAATTATAGTTATTCTAGTAATGTTAAGTTTTAATGAGTTTCGTCCAATGTAGATTAACGATGATTGCTAGAGACTCCAACTTTTGATCGGAGTCCCGGATAACCCCTAATGATATATACCAATCGGCTTAACTCGACGAGATCGGAAAATTTTCTTTACGTATTCACTGTATGTATGTGTATGCCTCTTTCAAAGACCTAACTCGTTTGGAAGCTACTCTTGGGTTGCGAATCAAGAAATCAGGAATCAGAACTAATTGGCTCAAGTGGCACGTTGCCCTAGTTTTTTAGAGATTTGTGCCTTCCGTGGTTTCTCATCATTTTCCTGATCATCTTGGATAAAAGGAACAAGAAAAGGAAATGTGAAAAGTGGATGAGGTGGAGAAACAGCACAACATAAACAGAAATAAATCGTTCTGCATCCACGAAAGAATGCTGAACGATCTGCAGGTGCCAAAATATACATTTAATAAAACCTCCGACCCCCTGGAGGAATTAGAGATTTTACAAAAGCGACACCATTCTGCACTCCCGGAAGAAGGCAGACTATTCACAATATGTATTAACAGAAGTAAAATCGGCAACCCATAAGGGATGCCAAACAATCAGCTCAAACTTACTACATGAAGAACCCTCCGACCATAAAATTGCGATATCGCAGTTTTTAATTTTTGCGATAGTTGATTCAACTAATTTCTTTTCAATTCAACCAATATGGTTTTTGACCTGGGTATATTCAAGTAGTTGAAAAATGTGTTGTTTTGAATGCAGTCAATTGCCGGAGACAGCTGAAAGCAAAACAATAATTAAAATGGAAAACTTCAAACTTCAGCTTCAAAATGTAAATGAAAACAACATCGATGGTTAAAGCGTTAGGGAAAATTGTGTCCATTCGATTTAAAGAAATTTATGATTCCATGACAAGTGTTTATCGAACAGCGGTGTTGCGATAAAGTTAACCTTGTTCAGCTGAAAAAGGTTTGGTGACAAATTAGAAAACGTTTACTGATTTGGTGTTACAAAAATCAAAATCACTCATAGATCAGATTAGTTGTGATTTCGTAACGATGATTGATTTCTTGGTTAAGATCACTTGTGATGAAATCAGTAGTGATTTTTTATGTGCGAGATCAGTGATCTTAAGATCAGCAGTGATCGGTGGTTTTCCCAGCCCTGTTAATAACTAATGATATCACTTGTCAATATAAAATACTGTTTATATTGGAACAACGATACTTATTTCAAATAGATCATGACGTATATCAGTAAGTATATTTTGATTAGTATCGCAAATCAATAACATTGTTCGAGTTGATTCAACTAACAGAATTTTGTTTCAATAACAACGCCAGTTATTTCAACTAAAATATTTGTTGAAATTGAAAGGTATGTGTCCTCACTAATTGACAGCATTTTTTTTCAACCAATTAAATTAGTTTTTTTTTGTTTCGATTATAGAGGCTTTAACATTAATGTCATTCGCCTCTTCGGGCCAGAAAAACTTTCTGACCCTATGTGCGGGGTTGGGAATCGAAGCCCGCCTGGGCTGCGTGAAAGGCATCGACTTACCCATCACGCTATATCCGTCCCCAATTAAATTAGTTGTTTCAACCATCGTTTTTACTAATCGAAAAACAAAAATGACAGTATAGTTAAAACAACAATCGATTAGTTGTACCAAATTTTAACCAATCAAATTCAGAAAATCAACTAAAATTCTGGTTGAAATGGGATCGCGGGTGGTTCCGTGTAGGGTAGAAACAGAACTGATTCAATCACTCCAGGAAGAGCGATGAACTCCTCTGATTATTGCTGCTTTCCATATTGAAAAAGAGAAACGATAGAATATCCTTCAATTTTAGCTCCCCATACACATATGCAACCATGTATGGAGAACCAAAAACCCGGATATGTAGTTGTTTCAATGCGGGAAAGTTACATGTCAGATGTTATGAAGTACACAATCGCACTTATACAATTCACAGAAATTATACTCAGCATGCTGAATAGTAGCCATATGATGGTTCAGGTTGCAATGTGCAGAGCAATGATGCTTGGAAAAATGCAGTGGACATTTTGACATTTTCTAATTCAAATCTGGCAAAAATGATGTTGTATGAGCGAAAGTTTGTAAGCTGCGCCAGTAGCTGGCATGTTTGGATGCAGCTCGAGAACGAATCCTGTGTTTATCTAACTAGTTGACAGTGATAAAGCTGGATCACTTTGCCTCGGGATGGCTCAACCGATTTTCATAAACATAAGACCCGGATAAAAGGTATTCCAGAACTACAGGGAGATGTGTGTTTGAAATTTCAAACCATCATTTAGACCTATGCTGCTACAAACGGGAAACAAAATTTGTTATGAAAGATAGTCTTTATGATAAATTTGTTATTGCGTTCTGATCGGATTCTACTTTTCATAAACATATAATTGCCGTACGTTCATACGTACTCTGTTAAGAGTAATATGCACAGACTCACTTCAAAATACTGAAATCCATAAGTCAGTGAAATCCTTCAACGTATATGGAATATGTCAAAAGCATCACTATCTCGCTATCTCGTGATAAAGACTCTAATTTGACTCTTCAATAGTACCTAGATAGATGTAGTGATAAACACTACAGTGAATGCTGCAGAACCTAGAAGCCTTTGATTAAAACCACACATATGGATGACGTAAATGTGTTAAACTTGCAACAATACATGAATAACAGTTGCAATACAATAATAACAATTACAGTTAGAATTCAATATAGATATATGTTACAGCTTTAGCTTAATTATTGAATTTAATGAAAGAAATACGGAACGACTTGAATAAGATGTTGATTGCATTACGCTCCAAACATCTGGGGTTTGGGGAGGCCGGTAGGGCTTAACTGAGCTCTGTTCTATGTTTCATTTTCATACTACCGGCCTTTATTACCAGTGACCAATAGTAGAGATAAAAATAGGGTAACGGTACCCTCATTTATCCAGTTCCATTAGTCATCTCATATACGAAAAGCATTAGTTAGATCTGTTGTCTCTATTCGATAGATTGACTTCAAAAGTAAGATGAAATTAGAAGCATTCGCTTCAAGTTTTCGCGTCGCTATAATAACAGTATTGAACAATTTTCGAACTATTTTTTCTGCGGTACTGCTTCATAAATCCGATGTAAAGATATTGCATTCGATTTGATCACAATGCATTAATTGAAAGTCGTTTAATCGCTAAAATAACATGGTGACACTACTAATGAGATGACTATTGGTACATTAACCCTAGTCAGAATCTATTAGAATAGAAACAGTAGCTCAATGTTACTATGTTTGCTTGTGAAGTACAATTATGTATGTATGTATGTATGTATGTATGTACGTGTGTGAGTTTGTTTGCGTGCATATGTAGATGTATATGTATGTGTAAATTGCATGTGTAAATAATTACTAACTCAATATTTCTATTCCATATGAAACTTATTCACACTGAGAAAACTGGAAAATCGAACTAAGAGAAGCTCTTAAACTTGGAAAAGAAGGAAGAAGAAGAAAGAAGAAAAGAAGAAGAATGATGCAGAATACCAGAAATATAAAAAAAGAAACGAACAAATAACGCAAGAGTATAGATAAGTATGTAAAAAAATACATCAAGTACCCAACAGGTAAACCCATTTACAAGATTATCACTATTGTTATTCTATTACCATTATTACATTATTACATTACTATTACAATTATTACCACTACATTCCATACACACCATTACAAGAACCACATACCATAATTTACATTATCACAAAACCAGATCTACGATCATTGTCATTACAAAAACAACAAAACTATAAAACACAACCACACATTATAAAGACAATTTTATACAGTCTATTTGAATCAGCACAAAAAAAACAGTGATCAAGTGGGCACCATAGCCTAGGAACGTCTGTGTGTTGATTTAAAATAGAAGCTCATAGAAGCAAATCTTATCAAGGGTCCAGTGTAAAACCGAAGCAAGGGACTGCTGCCACTGTGACTACTTACACACACACAAAAAAAGATTGTTTACAAGCTCGCACTTAAAAAATTCTTTACTCTTTCAAATGGATTAAAAACATATCGGCATCTCAATTGAAAAAAATATTTTCCTTTTTTGCCTTTCTCATATAGAAAGGCTATACAATCACTGCTAAAACCGACTTTTGAACCGAGGCCCGGAGGGCCGAATGTGATATACCATTCGACTCAGCTCGACGAACTGAGCAAATGTCTATGTGTGTATATGTGTGTGTGACAAATATTGTCACTCACTTTTCTCGGAGATGGCTTAACCGATTTTCACAAACTTAGATTCAAATGAAAGGTCTTACAGCCCCATACAAAGTTCCTGAATTTAATTTGGATCCGACTTCCGGTTTCGGAGCTACAGGGTCATATGTACCAAAAATGTGAAAATAATGTCCACTCACTTTTCTCGGAAATGGCAGAACCGATTTTCACAAACTTAAATTCAAATGAAAGGCGCTACGGTCCCATACAAAGTTCCACAATTCTATTTGGATCCGACTTCCGGTTCTGGAATTACATGGTGATATGCATGAAAAATGTGAAAATAATGCAATAAAAATGTGAAAATAATGTCACTTACTTTTCTCGTAGATGGATAAACCGATTTTCTCAAACTTAGTCTAATGAAAGGATTCATGGTCACGGTTCCATACAAAGTTTCTGAATTCATTTGGATCCGACTTCCGGTACCGGGATTACAGGGTGATATGCACCAAAAATGTGAAAATAATGTCAACCTTTTTACTCGGAGATGGCTGAACCGATTTTCACAAACTTAGATTCAAATGAAAGGTCTCATGGTCCCATACATAGTTCCTAAATTTCATTTGAATCCGACTTCCGGTTCCGGAATTACAGGGTGATATGCACCAAATATGTGAAAATAATGTCACTCACTTTTCTCGGAGATTACTAAACCGATTTTCACAATCTTAGATTTAAATGAAAGGTCTCATAGCCGCATACAAAATTCCTGAATATGATTTGGATCCGACTTCCGCTTCCGGAATAGCAGGGTGATATGCACCAAAAATGGGAAAATAATGCATTAAAAATGTGAAAATAACGTCACTCACTTTTCTCGGAGATGGCTAAACCGATTTTCTTAAACTCAGATTTAAATGAAAGGTCTCACGGTCCTATACGAAGTTCCTGAATACCATTTAGATCCAAATTCTGATTCCGAAAATACAGAGTGATGTGATGTGATGTGATGTGATGTGAAGTGAAGCCACCATCAGTTCAAGGACTTGCCAGTGGATGCGGGTAGACTTACAGTAGCCCCGATATGACTCATCCATTCACCTTCTTACTATAACTGTTACCGAAAAGCGAACAAAAAGGGTTGGGCGGATACGTAAGTAGAGTCACTTACTCGTATTCCGCGGGAATAAAAGATGCTCTTCCAACCATAATATCCAGTGCATGGATGAAGCATATCGCTATACATGCTTGAACCCGCCTGATGGTTTGTTTGAGAAGGGCGCGTCAGACTCATGTCAAACCTTTAGAAGGAAACAAGTTTCCTTCAAGTGACTTGGGCTGTGAAATAATATGCTATGATACAATATAACAGTTAATGTCGCAGTGTAAGTTACGCTCTTCTTCTAATAATAATAATAATAATAATAATAATAATAATAATAATAATAATAATAATAATAATAATAATAATAATAATAATAATAATAATAATAATAATAATAATAATAATAATAATAATAACAATAATAATAATAATAATAGTAATAATAATAATAATAATAATAATAATAATAATAATAATAATAATAGTAATAGTAATAGTAATAGTAATAGTAATAATAATAATAATAATAATAATAATAATAGTAATAGTAATAGTAATAGTAATAGTAATAGTAATAGTAATAGTAATAGTAATAGTAATAGTAATAGTAATAGTAATAGTAATAGTAATAGTAATAGTAATAGTAATAGTAATAGTAATAGTAATAGTAATAGTAATAGTAATAGTAATAGTAATAGTAATAGTAATAGTAATAGTAATAGTAATAGTAATAGTAATAGTAATAGTAATAGTAATAGTAATAGTAATAGAAATAGTAATAGTAATAGTAATAGTAATAGTAATAGTAATAGTAATAGTAATAGTAATAGTAATAGTAATAGTAATAGTAATAGTAATAGTAATAATAATAATAATAATAATAATAATAATAATAATAATAATAATAAGAACAACGACAACGACAACGTTCTGCTGAAAAGTTCGTATCGTTTAATAGAAACACACATTTTTTTGCCAAAATTCGTTTTTATTATTCAACATAATTGCCATCAGAGGCGATACAGCGATTATAGCGATCTTCCAACTTTTCGATACCATTTTTGTAGTACGATTTGTCCTTTGCCTCAAAATAGGCCTCAGTTTCAGCGATTACCTCTTCATTGCTTCGAATTTTTTTACCAGCGAGCATTCTCTTGAGGTCTGAGAACAGGAAAAAGTCACTGGGGGCCAAATCTGGAGAATACGATGGATGAGGGAGCAATTCGAAGCCCACTTCGTTCAATTTCAGCATGGTTTTTCGTTGTTGTTTTTGATCGATTGTGAGCTCATGCGGCACCCATTTTGCACAAAGCTTTCTCATATCCAAATATTCGTGAATAATATGTCCAACACGTTCCTTTGATATCTTTAAGGTGTCAGCTATCTCGATCAACTTCACTTTACGGTCATTGAAAATCATTTTGTGGATTTTTTTCACGTTTTCATCGGTAACAGCCTCTTTTGGACGTCCACTGCGTTCATCGTCTTCGGTGCTCATATGACAAGTACGAAATTTTGCAAACCACTTACGAATTGTTGCTTCGCCCGGTGCAGAGTCTGGATAACACTCATCAAGCCATTTTTTGGTATCGGTGGCACTTTTTTTCATCAAAAAGTAGTGTTTCATCAACACACGAAATTCCTTTTTTTCCATTTTTTTTACAATAACAAAAGTAGCTGCACTCAAAATGCAATATCTCACAAACTAATAATCAGACAGCTGTCAAATTTATACACGTATCTTTTGAAGGTTGGTACTAACTGAAAATGGTATGGATTTAATTCTAGTGGCGCCCTCTAATAGAAACGATACGAACTTTTCAGCCGATCTGTTAATAATAATAATAATACATGATGTAATAAACAACAGAATTATATGTTGTAATATACTATGATAAACACTGCCTTTTAGGATGGGCTTCAACCTACAAGCCATTTCGCACCCTCTCATTCTGCTACTACCGCAGAAGGCGATAGCACCCAGTCGACGCCGTTCTATTGACCAAATGTCATCATAGACGCTCGGGGAGGCATGAGATAGGGACTTGTGAGGACTTAGTTATCTCACCATTTGACGACCATTCCGAAAATACAGAGTGATATGCATAAAATAGGTGAAAGTAATACATCAAAAATGTGATAATAATGTCACTCACATTACTCTGGGATGGTTAAACCGATTTTAACAAACTTAGATTCAAATGAAAGGTCTTATGGTCCAGTGTAAAACCGAAGCAAGGGACTGCTGCCACTGTGACTACTTACACACACACAAAAAAAGATTGTTTACAAGCTCGCACTTAAAAAATTCTTTACTCTTTCAAATGGATTAAAAACATATCGGCATCTCAATTGAAAAAAATATTTTCCTTTTTTGCCTTTCTCATATAGAAAGGCTATACAATCACTGCTAAAACCGACTTTTGAACCGAGGCCCGGAGGGCCGAATGTGATATACCATTCGACTCAGCTCGACGAACTGAGCAATACAAAGTTCCTGAATTTAATTTGGATCCGACTTCCGGTTCCGGAGCTACAGGGTGATATGTACCAAAAATGTGAAAATAATGTCCACTCACTTTTCTCGGAAATGGCAGAACCGATTTTCACAAACTTAGATTCAAATGAAAGGCGCTACGGTCCCATACAAAGTTCCACAATTCTATTTGGATCCGACTTCTGGTTCTGGAATAACATGGTGATATGCATGAAAAATGTGAAAATAATGCAATAAAAATGTGAAAATAATGTCACTTACTTTTCTCGTAGATGGCTAAACCGATTTTCTTAAACTCAGATTTAAATGAAAGGTCTCACGGTCCTATACGAAGTTCCTGAATACCATTTAGATCCAAATTCTGATTCCGAAAATACAGAGTGATATGCATAAAATAGGTGAAAGTAATACATCAAAAATGTGATAATAATGTCACTCACATTACTCTGGGATGGTTAAACCGATTTTAGCAAACTTAGATTCAAATGAAAGGTCTTATGGTCCCATACAAAGTTCCGAAATAGCATGCGGATACGACTTCCGGTTCAGTAATTACAGGGTGATATATACCAGAAATGTGAAAATAATGTCACTCGTCACTTACAAATAGGCAACGCAAATGTAAGCACTAGTTTGAAAAAATGATGCTGACTGTGTGACATAAACACTGAAGCATGCTTTTGTGAACTATTCTAATCAATCTGCATCAATTGGTGTCAAAATTAGTATCCGAAATTATTTAATAAAAGTATGAAGTATATTTTCATGAGACTGTTATGAAAGAAGAGACAGGCATTATCACACCACTAGGTGAATTAAGAAGGGTTTTTCAGTACTCGAACCGCATCAATGTAATCGAAAATATCCAAACAATAATTCATAGTTTCATTTTTTTCGTGATTGCGTATGGGTTTGTTTATTTTTATTTGACAATTCGAACCGCGCCAGTCGAAAGCTAGTACCACATTGTTAAGATCTCGATCAAGAAGTCGAACGCGATACGTAATTTCTTGAACTACTTTTAAAGAAATAAACTCTTAATCGATCAAGTTGATACCCTTTCTCTAGAGTAAATTATTTTTTGTCACCTTGAGCTTCAAGATCGCGTAATTTCATAAGGTGGTATAATGTACTCATTATAGATATAACAAATCTACAAAGGAGATCCGTAGTATTTTTAACAGTGTCCATAAACCATAATAATTTTCTATTCCATGTGATTGATTTAGAAGAATATTTTTTGTATTAGAAGTAATTAAAAAAAACGGAAGTATACGTCAAATTTGTAATACAATGTAATGATTTTAATATTATCACATCTAGAAATCAGAAATGAATAAGGGTTTTTACGTCCAATGAAAGATAATTTTCGATTTGGGTTCAACTGGGCTTTTCCGTTCCATTGCTTCGTGGAGACTACGATAAATAAATAAATAAATAAATAAATGAATGAATAAATAAACAGTATTTCTAACGTTTGTATCTTAACCACTGAAAATGTCGCCTCTTCCGATGAACCCATTGTGGAAAGACGATAGCAACCAGCAAGGAAGAGACGTAAGTCCACCAGACGAATGAATAAATATGACCAAACCACTGACTCCGAACAACAATAAAACGTCCACGGGTCATTAACACAATACATTGTCTTTTTTCTGCATTTGCAATTCAACACAATGGCCGGGAACGCGATTGTTCATCTGTTGTGCAGTTTACGTAATCCGCCTTTGAATTGCGAAAGCAGCAGTCAAGAGTCAAAACTTACAGATGAAGTTTGCCAGTCTTTTCGAGTTCTAAGATACAAAGGTAGTGTATGTGAGTAGTCAGCACTGAAGGAAGTCTAGCAAGCTGTGCTTTCATCATCCTACACTGAACCGAGAGTCTCCAAACTTCTATTTGTATGCTTATCTTGAGCTAGTACAATCAGTCCCAACAGGTGAGATACTAATCAGTGGGACATTGCGAATGGGATCAGATATTATTGCTTGAATTTAAGATAATTTTTTTTGTCAAACAGCTGTTATAGTCTGCTGGATTCTATGTTGTACAGTGTATATTATGCCCTACATTCAGGATCAACGGTTGAAAGGTTAACCGGTAGATAAAGGTCTTCTTGAGTGTTTATTATCATCCTTTTGCATCTTGTGCTCCTTTCTTCACTGATGACTGCTGGTTTATTCATGAGACTAAAGTTGTGAATGGGAAAAAATATTTTTCTCTTCTTGCTTGTTTCGTTATCGCATGGAATCAAGACATTCTGGATTTAGCTCTTTACTGACACTGAACGTTTTTTCATGAGTTTATTAATGAGCTTAATGTTTGCGAATGATTAACGGGTTTTGTCATAGCTTCAAAATTAGCTCCTCAAACAATAGTAATTCCCAAAATCCTCTAATGAAATAATTAACGTAATAAATTTGATAATCACCAGAAGATTCCAAAGTGATATATCTTTTTATGAGGAGTACGTTACTCTTGGAAAGTCATTAATCTTCATAGAAATGTTACACGGATCGTTTTTAACACCATTAATTACAAACAAAGCTTGTTTGCATCAAACATAGAAAGCCCCCATTGTTGGGATTATTTATCTTTGTTCACCTGATCTTTACACCATGTCGGCTCCCTCATAAGGATGAGCGATCTCATACACGGGAACGGGATATAACCGTGAATAAGGAATTCTCCGTTTCCGTGGGTAATATTTACTCTTGTTGTACCTGTCTGTCTGCACCAATGTAATGTTGTAGCATGATTATAACACACACTGGAACAAAGTTTTGTTCCATGCCAGTTAGTTCACCTTATCTGTATCAGTAGCGTTCTCTGAGTGAATAGAGGGAAGATAAAATATTGTTGTCGGTGGAATATAATCACAATGTCAACATCAAATATATTTTGCAAGTCGGTGCTGACAGAACAATTATTTCAAGAAGGCATGCGGGTATCGCTGAAGCCCAGGGAAATGGGTGCCGAGAGTGAAATTCTGAATTGTAATGAAACACGCAATCAGTCGACTCGGTATGCCTTTCTGTTGACCATTTACCGAACGAAACTTTTCCTGCTAGAGAGCAGCCGAAAATAGGACATTGGGTAGTGGACCGTTATTTAGAATGTTGCCGGTAATGAATGGCATTCGATATTTTCGGAATGAGTGGGTTCATAATAGGCTACAAGCCATCTAGTAGAAGATGTTTCATTCATCCGTTTTCAGCTTTCACAACTGTGACCAAGGTTGACTAGCGCAAACTTCATATAAATATGCTACGAATTCTTCCGTTTCAGCAATGTTAGAGAAATTGTTCATGTCATGTTTTGAAACACCCGAGCAACGAGCAACCCGGGTGTACTATTTAATTAGTAATGACTCAACTAATAAACGTGCTTAGTTTTGTAGTACCTGTCCTTCAAAGCAGCTATTCCAAACCTATGGTTCGGAAGTAGTTCTCTTTTGGGGCCACAAATCATTTTCATGAACGACTTTTGTCATAAATACGTCTTACTTTACTATGGGGCGCCTTTTCAAAATTTACCCTCTGAGAGAGTGATAAGTTTTTGATCGTGAATGTCTCTTGTTGTATCTAACGTATCAACATAATTTTTACTACATGCCATAGGAAATATGATCATCAATTTATGATGACATTTTCAATTGTATGACTTAATCACAAATAACTCAAAATTAATGTTGTCTGAAATGTATGGTATAAACGAGTATCAAAATAGAAAACTCATGAGGCCTTTCTTGTACCTGGGTAGGTATAAAAGGTTAACATTTGATATATTTCGTTCATCCTAGCCTGCGCAGTTGACTGAGCAGAATGAAAGCAAGTATATCATTGTACTTGGTTCAAATCTAGAGTTCAGTTCCAGTTCCAGTATCAACAATTCAGTTCAGAATTGAATCAATCCACACAGGAAGCAGTACTGCTGCGGGACGTTCGCAGTGTGAGTTTTCTTTTCAAACAAGAGCGATTCCTTCATCTTGCTTCTGGTCGTTTGCGTTGGAGCAAAATACAACGAAAAGTGTACAACGATGGGGAACATTATACACAATCAGCCCTTCTAATGGCTCCAAACGTTATCAATAGTACTATAAAGATTATTTATTTGCAAATCGGAGATAAAAACCATTAGTTTAGTGCAAATTTAGAATTATTTGTGAAATTCGAACCCAACGAGTGCGAATAAAGCTTATATTTCACTGCTTCGCGTTCGAGAAAAAAAAGCTCCGAACGGTGTTTAATATCGTAAAGGATTCCATAATTCCATCGACTTATAATTCTGGAACCGGAAGTCGAATCTGGGAGTAATGCAAAACGAGGACAACAGAATCGTGAAACCGTTGAATCTTACTTTGTGAAAATTGGTCTAGCTGTTTTGATGTAGAACTACGTCTTTGTTTTTTATATAGGGGTGCGAATTCAATATACGCCAACTAAAACCGTACAAACAGTTACCCGACTTTGAACATCTATAGCTCGATTAATTTTTAACAAATAATAGCATCGATTCAAGTCGTTTAATATATATATGTATATTTTAGGTAATTGGTTGTCGAAATTTCAAATAGTGACAAATAATGTCCAATTTTCCCTGTTTTCCTCTAACAGAGACGACAGTTCCGCATGCATAAGCTCATGAGTTTCATAGCAGTTTCGCTCGACAATTCGTGTGTTCGTATTTAAACAGAGTATCTTCACAAAATAAGAATCTGTATCGAATCGACTTGCTCTTTGTGCGTTTCGATAATGCCGTAGAGAAGGTATATCAGCAGTCATACCATGTATGGGTTAGTTTTGTATGTAATTTGTCTCGCACGATAGACTTTTTCATCAAAATTCTTCTGTTTCTTCACGTTCGAGGAAAACGCAGGATAACTTCGATCATTATGGAGCGCTGGATGAACGTGGTTGACACTATTCTTCACCAATGCACTGTGGTTCAAAAGCGCAATTTCACGCTCCTAATTGATAACTCATAGAAACGTTGTTTTTGAGGTACAGTATCTTCAGCAAAGTTGCTCAGAATGATAGACGCCATCTTTTGGAAAATTTTATTTTTGTAATTAATCCCCCTAAAAGTGAGATACAAATATTATTTTAGCTCAGGGCCAACATATAGGCTTAACTTAACTTCGACAAAGTTGTGCAGAAAGTTATTTCAAATAAATTTGCAGAAGGTACTATTCCCGTAACTTGAGTGTAATTCATGATATAATGTATTTTCTGAAAAGGGTGTCATAAAACCAGTTTTTGTAAGAAAACACATATATTTTCATTTTATATGAGTTTTTCCGATTATACAAAGTTTTTCATTATTAAAAACTACACAACTTTCTCAAACATACTATGCTGCTAGTATTTCAGTATAATGAAATAGAGCCATTTTTCATTTTTATTCACAAGATTCCAACTTTACTATCTTTAAAAGGCGCAGGAAGGTGCAGATGAGACTACTTACATATTAAACTTTTTCAAACGAGCTTTCATAGCTTGGTTGAATACTCGCCTGCAATCGTCTGCAGATTTCAATGTGTAAAAAAATCATATTTTGTGGCAAGCACAATGGTAATGAATATATACTGAAATCTGATCTGACATACAATGAACACAGACGATCGCAGACGAGTATTCGACCACGGTATGAAAGCTCTTTTGAATATGTAAGTAGTTTCATCTGCACCTTTCTGCGCCTTTTGATGATAGATAAGTTGAAATTTTGTAAAAAAAAACATGAAAAATGGCTTTATTTCAATAAACTGAAATGATAGCAGCATAGTATGTTTGAGAAAGTTGTGTAGTTTTTTTATGATGAAAAACGTTGTAAAATATGAAAAACTCATATAAATTGGAAATATATGTGTTCTCTTACAAAAACTGGTTTTATGACAACCTTTTCAGAAAATACGTTATATCATGAATTTCACTCAAGTTACTGGAATAGTACCTAGCCCCTAAGTTGACTCTGAGCAGACCCTGTCAGCTTGGAACGAAATCAATTTTCGGTTCAGTAACGCCATCGCACGGCATCACATTCAACTTATCATGTTTGTTGTATTAATGCGCAGTGCTGCTATTTTGGCGCGCACAAATTTAACATTATTCTCCCCTACTTCTATGTACAAGATTCGATGCAGACTCGCCTGAGGGCGCCATGCTCGCAAAAAAAGGATATTGCCAATCATACTATGCTGCTATCATTTCGGGAAATGTGAGAGCTGGATATCTAGTTAATATGATGTCTTTGCTCTGAGCCAATAGAATATTTTTATCTCACTCTTAGGGGAATAATCACCAAAAAGGGGAATAATTTACCAAAAGATAGCGTCTATCATTTTGAGCAACTTCGCTGAAGATACTGTACATCGAAAACCTCTTTTTTGATGAGTTATCAATTAAGAGCGTGAAATTGGGCTTTTGAACCACTGTGAAATGTAGGGATGGTACTCGGAAGGCAAAGTATCGCTACCTAGGGTATCGGGATACCGAAATTTTGCGAGTCGATACAAGGTATCAAAAGGCGATAAAGTATCGATACTTGTAAGTATCAATTGATACTTGCACAGCGATCATTTCAAAATAAAATAAGTGAATGAATTCGCGACTTTTGGTCCATGTCAAAGATTATCCGCACGCCACTTTGTGTTGGAGCCATGATGATATTTTCTCAAAAATTTTCATGTCAAAACCTTTATGTCGATACATGAATACTACACTAAAAGCCAATTCCTATTGCCATTACGACGGTACCGAGGACGGACTGAACGGAAGCACCAGGCTCGCGCATGTATTGGTATGACGTGGACTAGCTGTCGTTGAAATTCGTTCTCGAAAATCTCGCGTCCACGTCCACGTCATACCAATCCATGCACGAGCCTGGCGTTTCATCGACGTCGAAGAAAAAAAAGAGAGGTGGGTTGTGTCAGAAACATAACCGGATGGCATGAATACGAATAAAATGAATTCTGGACCTAAATTCTGAAACTCAATTCCGATGCTAGACTATGGAACTGAATTCTGAAACTAAGTCCAAGAATTAAATTCTGAATCTAGATTGTTAAACTGATCACTGAAGCTGAGATCTGTAACAGGATTCTTCGAGAGTCCGATTCAGGATTCAATTTTCAAAATCGGATCCATAATTCAGCTTCGAAACTGAGTTGTATAATCCAGATCCGGAATATAGTTCAGAAATCTTCAGAATCTAGTCTCTCAATTCAGTTACACTTCTAGAATTGTAAAAGTGAGTTTAGGTCATAATTCTAGACCAGCATTCTCTAACTGAAACCTGGTTCTGGAGATTTTTGATAAGAA
Source organism: Malaya genurostris (assembly GCF_030247185.1). NCBI lineage: Eukaryota > Metazoa > Arthropoda > Insecta > Diptera > Culicidae > Malaya > Malaya genurostris. Next base: position 120,336,305 of record NC_080571.1, on the reverse strand, counting down.
TTCTGGAAATAAAGCTGAGTTTTAGATCTGAATTTGATCCAGAGTTTCGGGCTGTAGTTCCAGAATTTGAGGTTCAGAACTCAATTTCCGAATTCTGAACTTGAATTATAAGTCTGAATTCTGGATAGGAGTTTTGCAATTGTATTCTGGTCTGAATCTCAATTTCAAATCCAGAATTATATTTCAAAATTCATATTCAAGTCCAAAAATTTCTTTTCCAAATTTTAGCTCCTGAGTCTAGGTCTAGAACGAAGATCCTGATCTATGTTCCAGATTTCGGGTCCATAAACCAGGCTTAGAATAAAATTCTTAAATTTAGTCCAAGTTCCAGAATTCAGGATTTCAATTCTGGCCCTGGATTCCGGACGAGGGACTGAATATTAGAACTGGATTATTAAAATGAAAAATAAAATCTAGTCTTGGATTCTTGACCTGGATTCCGATCTGAGCTGAATGAAACTACTACGCAGGCTAGAATAAAAGAAGCATTAAATGTTTACCTTTTTCACTTACCAAATATGATATTTTAATTTCTAGTTATTTGTGGTTATATTACTGAAAATTTTATCACAAAATGCTGATCATGTCTCCGCTGACGTGTAAAAAAATTAGGATGATATGATGAATAAAACAAGAAATTTTCACGAAAAAACCGCTCTTCCAAAGGGTAAATTTTAAAAAGACGCCCCATAGTAAAGTAAGATGTATTCACGTCAAAAAATGTTCCAACAGTGACGAGTATAGCGTAATGGGCTAGTCAATGTCTTTTACTAAGCTCACCTGGGTTCTATTCTCAACCCCGCACATAGGGTTAGAAAGTTTTTCTGACCCAAAGTGGCGAATGACCTTCAGGTTAAAAGCTCTATAATTGAAACAAAAAAAATATTCCGTAGTAATGGAAATTGACTTCAATCTGTTGCGATACTGTAAGTATCGAGACCTAAAGTATCGATACTAACAGTATCGCTCTGATGTAATATCGATACCAAAAATACCCGATTCTCGAAAGAAAGTATCAACTCGGTATTGAACCGAGTAATTGAACTGCTTAGTGTAAACTTAAACAGTTCAATTTGAACCGCTAAGCAGACGTAAAGTTAATGCTACTTGCAAAACACCTTGCACCGAAGTGCCAATTGAAAAAGTGTTTTGCAAGTAGCATTAACTTTACGTCTGCTTAGCGGTTCAAATTGAACTGTTTAAGTTTACACTAAGCAGTTCAATTTGAACTGCTCTGCACTGGCGAGTCTAAGACGAAACGTAAAGAAAAGTAAAAACGGTTATGTGCCCAAAGCACAAACATAGGATAACCCCTAAATGAGTATAAGCTAGCTAAGCGACATGTCGTACTTTTTCATATTCGCCCAATTTTCGCGAGGACCGATATATTTATTTCATTAATTTATTCCGCCTTTTACTCAGAATATCCCTTTTTCATCCGTGCTAGACAAATGGTTTACTACACCAAATACGTGTATAAAGTGTTATTCAAATCCGAGTACGCGAAGTCTGATGACTTGTTACCCATTTCTGAAATAATTCATTTACCGTTTTCTTGTTAAACAATGAAAATTGGTATTTCTTACAGTGAAGCTTTCAGCGCCGTCTTGGTATGAGAACTGCACTTAAAGGATTACATTTAAACATAACCTTTTGTAGATAAAAAATCGCACGATTGAAAAGCGATCGTTGTTTATCTTAGCATCGTCTTATTTTCTTCAGCTTAACTGACTAAATGACATTTTGGAATAGTGTCGAACAACACATGCAAGCTATCTTATGTAGAAACATGTGCATTCGCTACCTGAGCTACCTCATAATCTTCCCAGTCAAACGAAACACGTACAAAAGACTAGAACAAAAATTGCATCACGTTAATTAAAACACCAAATAGAGTTATGCTCTTTTCTCTGTCTATTCGTTCAAACAGTAGAGCTAAAAAAAGTGAGGATAGTAAATTCCATTCCTCATTAAAAACTTCCCGGTATGAGATAGTAAGGTGTTTGGCGTACATCACAGTGAGTACCCGACACCGTGCTTCCTTCCGCGACACCGAAGAACGTGCAAGCTTTATACAGTATGTCTCATGGAAAAGATCTGAAATATCTATCAACACTTTTTAGGATGGGAGTTTTCTTCCTGGTTAGTGAAATGTACATATTTACTGATGATCATTTTTTATATGCCATGCAATGGTTCTGTAGGTTAATAATCGGTTTCGAAGTCCTTCGAAACAGAATGGTAAATTTTTAACAAAAGGTGGAATTCAATACTCGAAAATCACATTCTAACCAAAGTATATGAAAATTTGTATAGTAACGAGTAGTGGATTCGTATCCATTTTTAAGGGACATGCTGTACAACCATAGCCGTGTGAAAGGATATCATTCTGCAGAGCCCAAGCACGGTTTAAACTTTTGTGACGGTAAACTTCATCATTTCAGCGTGAGCATAACTCTAAAATCGTAACGCTCTCTCACTCCATTCTACAAGTAATCTCATTATCTCATTAAAGTGATGCTGCAAAATTTGTTCTGAACAAATTTGAAGTTTAGCGTAAACGTTTCCGTTGCCTTCGGGAGCGACTAAATACAGTGGGGGCTCATGGTGTGTTGAGGAGCATATGATAGCGTCACACATAAACGAGTTTGAGTTGCATACCGAGCCGACCAGCATTGATATTATCAAAGTGTTATCGCTATCAGGTTGGAATGCGTGAACAGTATGAGTGTTGCACCACTTTTTGATAGTGATTGTTAGCAATGAGTTAGAATATATGGGATGTGTGTTGTTTAGTAACACTGAATTTTGTTTTATTTTCTTATACCTTATACCTCAATTTTAACGAAATTAATGTTCATTTCGTTGTACCTCAGATACCCTATTTATCAGATCAATCAATACCTTTATTCAAATTTCTGTGCTATATGTGATTCGGAAAATTTTGTTAACAAAAATTCATTTCATTGTATATTTTTGTCTTTCACAATTGCAGAAATTCGGCTCAGTTTGGCGAGATAGGGATCTGTCTTGATGTGTATAAACTTCTTCACATTTTTTCTTTTCGCTCAGTTTTCTCTGAAACTAAACTTTTATGAGGTCTATGTTTGAATGGAACATGACAGAAACTTCCAGATAGAATCGTAGAAGCGACCTAATCGAAAAATTCACTTTTCTCGAAGCTGAACGAACAAATGTTAAAAATCTTAGATTACTTTGGGACCTTGATTCAAGTGCTCAAACTCATGGTGTTAGCCATTCTGGCTCTGGAGACATAATCATATAAGTGACGTAACCGACAGCCCGCTCAATTTTCAATCCACTCAATATCTCCGATTCGGAAAAACTTGAGCTCATTATAAAGCTACAGTGTGATCTTAGTTCAAGCTCAAACAGAAAGCTATGATATGGTAACAGATGGCGTTCAAATTGGTCGTTTTGGAAGAATAATCGTATAAGTGGCGTAACCAACATAACGCATGGATCAACCGATTTAGACAATCTTAGACGTTTCTGGGAGATACAATGTGGCCATGGATCAAGTTTAAACAAATCAAGGGCTTCCGGAAGTATATCCGAATTAAGGACTAACGAACCGTACCTTTCTATTCGCGCAACTTTCTCCAACATGGACAATTCCGACTTTGACATTCTTGTGCTCGTTTGAAAGTAGCAAAGCGGAAATGAATCAATTTCTAATGTATTGTTGCTAAAAATTCCGGTTTCAGACATGTTACCGAGAAAGTTACGTAATCCGAAAATTATTGAATCTACCTAGATTTATTTCAGGATTTATTCATTGAATAAATCAGGGTTGCTGAAATTCGCCTCACGCAACTCATTAACGTTCATCGCCTGCGAACGATTCAAGAACGGAGACAGCAAAGCATGTAATGCCGGACGAGGCAAAAGCTATGCTCAATATGTGACTGCCTGAGCGACTCGCAAGAGAGAAGAGATCTTGCTTTTCATGCTTGTTGCTATTCCGCCGTGAGCCATTCTCTACCATTTCAAGAGCAGGTATCATCAGGCACGAGTAGCGCTTACATTGAGTCAATTTTTGACTCACTGCGAGTCAAAATGCCAGCAATCATGAATGCAAGTGTACGAAAAAAATTGAAGACAAAAATTAGCGATGCGATGGAAGCAATTTTTTATTTTGATTAGTTTAATTGTCTCGTAGATATTGCCCTGATAAAAAGTGTGCGTTGAACATCACAAATTAGCTTGGAAAACTTTAAACGTAATATCATTACTTATTATTGGAAGATGGCGAAACGATTGGGCTGGATAAAAATTAAACTGATAAATAAAACTGATAGTCTACTTCAAAACGTCGTTTAAAATCGTATACTAATGTACATATAATGTACTTCCTACTGCAATAAAACTAATGAAACAGTTTATTCAGATTTCACCGAATACTATTCTCACGTTCGTACTCCGTGCTGTTGAAATTTTGCGGCAAGTAATGGCAGATAGATTTTAAAAAAGCTGGAGTTGAATCACCTGAGGGCAATCACTTTTGTAAAGTGAAAATTTTGCAGTTTATATGGCTTATATAAGAAATAAAATAAAAGGAATTATTTTCCACATATAACTGTAGCAACACTTTTGATTCTCTTTCGGGTTGGTTTGATATTTATTTTATTTATGATTTTGAAAATGGACTGAAATATCTACAGTGATATTTTTTAAATCACATATGATTATGAATGATCAAGTCCAATACGCAATATCAATATGCAATGCAAATAGAGTGACAAAAACATATTCTGAATATTGATTATAGAGGCAAGTCTAATCTTTTAATTCCAGGGATGATTTATTTTCTCATGTTTTTATTATATTAAACACAATTTAACGCTTCTTCGCATAGATTTGATTTATAGAAGTAATAGGAGTGCAGGGTTTTCCACAACGTTTGAACCTACTGAGACGCCATGTAACTGCTTGCTCTGCAAAAATCAAAGCAATTAAGAAGAATGGCTAACAAAGAAATAGTCATTACTAACTAAATACTCATTCAGCATCTTTTACCATACATCTATGCAAATTATCGATTAGAATAACTGTACTACGATCAGGAAATTAAGACTTTTAAATTGAGAATCACGGTTGTGGTTCCGGCCAACTGCCACAGGATGTCGAAGCATTTTGTAAAACGCAACATAAAATTGGAGGAATAGATGTTCCATTGAAATTTACTTTTGCATTTTTGTATCGCTTTATTAACTTATTTTTTTTCCCATAAATACGTTTATTTCTTAAGGCAGTTTACATAAGTTTTTCTTCGCCGTAGCATCACTTTTACATAATATTCTTATCCTAATTTAATTCTAACATAGTCACAACATTTTGAATTTATTAAAACATATTCTCTTATAGCTTAAATATCATCTTAGGTAACTCGTCATTAATTATGAAATCTACTCGGAAATATTATTTGAACCAAACGATTAACTTCTATAAATTATAAAATAGGCTGTTATTTTCAGACATTTTGTTGATAATTTCATAAACTGTTTCGAGTTTGTTTGTATCATTACATAATTTTTATTCTAATTTAGCTATTGGTTGAACTCATGGACGCAGCTGGGATCAGAACTAAGTCTTAAAAGGGGCCTTTATTAAATTGAAACTCCAATTTTCTTTATGAAATGATAAATAAGTTTCATGTATGAAAGGTCACGACAAGCAAGAATGTCTCGAACTGGGATATTGGATAGTTTACCTTGGGTACGCAGAGAATTTATTAGTTGAGATCTGACATCACGATACTCCACGCATGTCCAAACGACATGATCAATATCCCGATAACCTTCTCCGCAAGCACAATGATTAGTCTCGGAGAGCCCAATTCGAAGGAGATGTGCATCTAACGTGTAGTGATTGGACATGAGTCTGGACATCACACGAATGAAATCCCTACTCACATCCAGTCCCCTGAACCATGCCTTTGTCGATATTTTCGGAATAATTGAGTGCATCCACCGACCCAGATCATCTCTATCCCAAGATGCTTGCCAGCTGGCAAGTGTTCTTTGGCGAGACGAACTATAGAATTCGTTGAAAGCAATCGGTCGCTCATAAATTTCACCCTCAATAGCACCACGTTTGGCTAAATTATCGGCTCTTTCATTGCCTGGAATGGAGCAATGAGCCGGGACCCAAACTATAGTGATTAGATAATTATTATTCAATATGTGGTTCAGACACTGTTTTATTTTACCCAAGAAAAACGGTTCATTTTTGCCAGCAGCGATTGAGCGAATGGCTTCAATTGCACTCAGACTATCTGTGAAGAGGAAATAATGGTTTGGAGATAATGTGACGATTACGCTCAAACTATAATGAACTGCTGCTAGCTCTGCTATATAAACAGATGCAGGTTCTTGAAGCCTAAATGAGGCCGAAACATTATTGTTGAACATACCAAACCCTGTCGCTTCTTCAATTCGCGATCCGTCCGTGTAAAACATTTTCTCAGAGTCAATATGCCTGAACTTACTTGAAAATATTTTTGGGATTTCCGTCGAGCGTAGATGATCCGGGATTCCACGCACTTCACGCTGCATGGATGTATCGAAAAATAAAGTTGAGTCAGGGGCACTTAGGATGCTGACACGGATAGGAATATATCTTGAAGGGTTGATTCCTGTGACATATGGTTAAAATATACTGTCATAAATTTTGTTTGAGATCGAAGCTCGACTAGTCGTTCGAAATTATTAATTACCATGGGATTCAGCACCTCACATCTTATTAGCAGGCGTGATGAAAGCTCCCAAATCGATCTTTTAATGGAAGAACTCCCGCCAGAACTTCAAGACTCATTGTATGTGTCGAGTGCATGCAGCCTGAGGCAATTCGCAAACAACGACTGAATTCGCTCAAGTTTGATAATATGAGAGTTTGCAGCGGAACGAAAACAAACGCATCCATATTCCATCACTGAAAGTATCGTTGTTTGATACAATTTTATTAGATCTTGCGGATGAGAACCCCACCAAGATCCTGTTATTGTTCGAAGAAAATTTACTCTTTGTTGGCATTTCGTTATCAGATACCTAATGTGTCCTCCCCACGTGCATTTGGAATCGAACCACACCCCGAGGTATTTAAAAGTTAAAACCTGTTGGATCATTCTTCCCATCATATGGAGCTGAAGCTGCGCGGGATCATGCTTTCTTGAAAAGACGACTAACTCTGTTTTCTCCGCAGAGAATTCGATACCAAGATGAACAGCCCAAACGGACAAGTTATCTAAGGTATCTTGCAATGGTTTATGCAGATCAATAGCTTTGGGCCCAGTAACTGAAACCACGCCATCATCTGCCAATTGCCTTAGTGTACATGGGGTTACTAGACAGCTGTCAATGTCATTCACGTAAAAATTATAGAGGAGCGGACTGAGGCATGAGCCTTGCGGGAGACCCATGTAGCTAATTCTGAATATTGCCAAATCGCCATGTGAAAAATACATGCACTTCTCTGACAAAAGGTTGTGCAAATAATTATTTATAACCGCTGGAAGTCCATGTTGGTGGAGCTTATCTGAAAGAACATCAATGGAAACTGAATCAAATGCTCCTTTAATGTCTAAAAATACAGATGCCATTTGTTGCTTTTGAGCGAAGGCAATTTGGATGTCAGACGAAAGTAATGCAAGGCAATCATTCGTCCCTTTATTTCTACGGAAGCCAAACTGAGTATCTGACAACAAACCGTTCGTCTCGACCCAAGTGTCGAGACGTCGTAGAATAATTTTTTCGAACAATTTTCTGATGCAGGACAACATCGCAATGGGTCTATATGAGTTGTGATTGGAAGCTGGTTTCCCCGGCTTTTGAATGGCGATAACTTTCACTTGTCTCCAGTCAGGCGGAACAATATTTTGCTCAAGGAACTTGTTGAACAATTCCAACAAACGTCTTTTTGCGAGGTCGGGCAGATTCTTCACCAAGTTGAATTTAATTCTGTCCAACCCAGGGGCGTTATTGTTACAAGACAAGAGTGCTATAGAAAATTCCATCATTGAAAATGGGTTATTAATAAAACCATTATTTGGATGAGATTCCCGTATAATGCTTTGCGTAGGAACAGAATCTGGGCAAACTTTCCTAGCAAAGTCAAATATCCATCGGTTCGAGTATTCATCACTCTCATTGCCCACGTTACGATTCCTCATTCGTCTGGCCGTATTCCAAAGAGTGCTCATTGAGGTTTCTCTTGACAAACCTTCGACAAAATGTCTCCAATAGCTACATTTTTTGGCTCGAAGTATGCTCTTGTACTTGGTTTCTAAAACCATAAGTTTTTCAAAATTCTGAGGAGTTCCTCCTCCCCGTTTTAGAAACGTCTTGCAAGCATTTTGTTTTGCGAGTTTAGCCTCTGAGCACTCTTTGTCCCACCAGGGGTTGGGAGGCCTTCTGTTAGTCGTTGGCCCAGGAAAGCGTTTAGTTTGGGATTGTTCTGCTGCCTCCAGAATCGAACAAATGAGGAAGTCATATTCTTCAAGTGGAGGGAGCTCTTCAATTGAATTCAAAATACTAGAGATTCTACTTTGGTATTTAATCCAGTCGATATTTTTTGTCAAATCATATGGAATACTAGCTGAATTAGCAATACATTTGTTACAGCTAATTGAGATGATGATTGGTAAATGATCGCTACCGTGTAAATCAGGCAATATTTTCCAGGTGCAATCTAGTCGAATTGATGTTGAGCAAAGAGATAGATCTAATGCACTTGGGCGTGCAGGAGGTCTTGGGATCCGTGTCATGCTACCCATATTTAATACCGTCATGCTAAAATTGTCACAAATGTTTTGTATTAAAGATGATCTGCTATCATTGTAAACGGAACCCCACATCATTCCGTGCGAATTTAAATCCCCCAGAATCAATCGTGGAGCAGGAAGGGCTTCAACCATTTCATTAAGCTGTCGCTGTCCAACTTGTGCTTTTGGAGGAATATAAACCGAAGCTATGCAAATATCTTTGCCTTTAATGTTTATTTGGCAAGCAACAACTTCTATACTAGAAGTTGAAGGGATGTTTAATCTATAAAAGGAACAGCATTTCTTAATTCCCAAAAGCACTCCACCATACGGAGAGTCTCTATCGAGACGTATAATGTTAAAATCATTAAAATTTAAAGCTATGTTTGAAGTAAGCCATGTTTCGCATAAAGCAAATACATCACATTTTTGACTATGCAATAAAATTTTAAATGAATCAAGTTTTGGCATGATGCTTCGACAATTCCACTGCAGGACAGTGATTGTATCATTAGCGGCGGGTGATAAATTATCCATCAAAAGATACAAAACCTGAGACAATTGGCCATTGAGCTGATAACTGCTTCAAAAAATTTCTAGCTATTGGAAGGAATGCCATTATGAGGGTCTTTAAGGGTTCAGATATATTGAATGCTGAGAAAATCCATTCAACAATTTCCGAAAACTTCAGTAATCCTGTTGGTGGCTGTGAAATGGAGCCCACAGGATTATTACCTTTTTCTGTGCTAGATCCTGGATTGGTTTGTGAATTTGACAAACCAGGAGGCACAGTCTTTGGTTTTGACTTTTTTTGTTTAACACGGGGATCTTTTTTTGAAGATGAAACTTTAGGTGTCTTTTTTGGTAATTTGGAAGAAGACTTCTTTCTCTTAACTGACCCTTGGGTAGTGATAAACGAATTACCTTCACTATTTTCGTCAGAGTCAGAGTCCTCTGTTTCCTCTAGATTTGAAAACCCGTTTTCGGTTTCCAAAGGGGGGACATCAATGACCGTTTTAAGCATTTCTGCATATGTGCGCTTAGACCGTGCTTTTAAAGAAAGCTTAATTTTGTCTTTGTGCACTTTAAATGCAGTGCATACTGAAATATCCTCATGAGGACTTTCCCCACAATAAATACATTTTTCAATTTCCTTGTTGCAATCATTATCTTTATGAGGTCCTTCACACTTAATACATTTTGGTTTATTGCTACAGTAAGTAGCTGTGTGTCCGAATTTTTTGCAGTTCGTACAATTCATTACATTTGGAACAAAAAGCCGAACAGGGAGGCGAATTTTATCGACATAGACATGGGACGGCAACGCAGATCCGGCAAATGTCACTCGAAACGAGTCTGATGGGCGATAAACTTTTTTTCCCTCTTCATAAACTACTGAGTACAGTTGTTTGCACTCCAGTATTTTCACACCCTCAAGCATAGAGTTCTTGAAACGACCAACACCATGCTTGAGTAAATCATCTACCGAAAGACTCGCTTCGGTAACAACACCGTCAATTTCGACATCTTTGGAGGGTATGTAAACTTTATACTCTTTAATGAAATGTTTCAAATTATTTACCACAACACGAATTTTATCGTTATTTACTTTTATGATCTCTTTGATTGAAGAGTATCGTGATGTCAAACCTTTAGAAATTTGGTAAATGTTTAATGGCTTTGATATACGTCTAAAAAAGACTATCCAAGGCCCAGAAGAGCTCTCCTGATATTTTTTCGTTCGTGGGGGTATAGGATTCATGCTAGGATTTACGTCCATGGATTCATCCATCACATTAAAATTTTTAATCAAACTTTAAAATAAAAAATTAAACCAACACTACACAGTACTCAATCAAAAGGAAAAGAAAAAACTTCTACCTTGAAATTGTTGTCTATCTCCGTTGCACTGCCGTGTAGATCCTCGTTGCTCTAGATGTTCTTGTTGGATGCTGATTGTTGGATGTGATGCTACTGCTACCTGACATCCAGCACCACTCGATTTCCGATTTACTTTTGTCTTCGCCAGCTGCAACCAGCGTAGGTCACCGGTGTATACCTGCGTGTTGTATGGCAGTGGAAAGACCGAGTTGTCTTGTCTCCTTCGTCCTTGTGCTCCGCACCGATATGCTTCTGCACCGAAGTGCCTTCGCACCGGTGTGCTTTTGCACTCTCCTGCTTCTGTGTGCCTTTGCACTCTTCTTCTTCAATGTGCCTTTGCACTCTCCTGCTCAGCACTTGTGGCTGTATATTGTGGCCTGGGTAGAGCTTGGGAAACGCCCTTTGTTGTTTCCTTCACCAGCTTGACCCAGCACTAGGGCTCTCTTATGCAGCACGATTTTACGTTTTAACGGCTGCTGCCAACAGGTCTCTACCTGTAGTTCAACCGTTGTCGTATTTAACGCGTGTAAACTAACCAGCGTTATTAAACTGTACGCTTCTATACACAACCTTCTCGGTTGAACGGCTATTACTGAATATCCTTATTAACTTAGTCCTATTTTAATGCATTCATTAAATTTTTGCATTTAATATTATCATTTTTGGAGTTTCACAAAACTATTGCCTCGTAAGTTTTGCTTCCAAAAGCAAACAGCAAAATAATAACGTAATGTGATATCAGTTGAGAAATTGATGAGCTGAAATCAAATTAAGATTACAATCTGATATTGCTGTCAAAAATGTATTGAAAATAAAATGTTCTACAATTGACTCCCGAAGTGATCGGTTTAGCTTTTTTTTAAAAAAGAACATCCGCTAGAAGAAATTGTAAATTCAATTTCATAACATTTTACAATATTCATATTACAGAGGAAACGATTTCAATTTGAAAAATAACACAATCCGCGTGGTTTATCGATTTGTCAGATAGTGCGATTTAGAATTTTTGTTACTCATATCACACATTCAGTTTTGAAACTACTCATTGTATTATTTACCTTAAAACTGTGTTGAGCAAAAAAATTTTTACGTGAATACTTCAAGGATCACATACAAAGAGTCCAAATGAAATATAATTCTGTTATCACATAATCAGGAGATAGTAGGAGAATATAGGATCAAGAAAAAAAATATGCATTTAATTCCACTTTATTTAACGTCACTAATGTCACGAGAGTCTCGCTTCCCAGCAGTACTGCTTTTCAATGACATCCGCCACGAGATAGCATGAACTGTCGGACCGCAAAGTCGAAAGCCCAGTCTACAATATGTGTGCAAGCATATGCCGAACTGTAATGGCAACAGCGCTCGCATGCCTAAATGAATGCTGTCACTGAGACAGTTTCTACTCACCAGTTTGACGAGAGTATTCTATCCGGAGAGTAGTCAAACTGAACGGGCTGTTTGTATCCTGTTTCTTTCTGTTCGCTCATTCGCATAAAATGTTACGGGGACAGCCTTAGAAAATCGAAGACATCCTTTGATTTTTAGGGAATTACTGTTACGAAGGGCTGTCGCAAGCCGGCTGTCTCATCAATGTCTCTTGAAGCAATAAACCGGCTGTTTCTGGAGACGAGCTGTGGTTCATAGTAGTGATGGGCAGAACCGTTCATTTAAAAAAAACCGTTCAGCCACTGTAGCACTTCTCCTATGTAGTGACTGAATGCCAAACAGGTCACAACTTGACAGGACCATTGTAAGGATTAATGTAGTGATGGGCAAAACCGTTCATTTTGAAAGAACCGTTCATAACTAAACAGTTAAATCAAAAGAACTAGCGAAAGAACGAAAGAACTAGTTCTTTTGATTTAACTGTTTAGTTCTGAACGGTTCTTTCAAAATGAACGGTTTTGCCCATCACTACATTAATCCTTACAATGGTCCTGTCAAGTTGTGACCTGTTTGGCATTCAGTCACTACATAGGAGAAGTGCTACAGTGGCTGAACGGTTTTATTAAATGAACGGTTCTGCCCATCACTAGTTCATAGTGCGCTCGCACTATTTCGGCTGCCTCAATGAAATGGTACTAGTACATACGATTGCGTTGTTGGGATTACCTTTGCAGGAAATTTTAGGGTTTCATTACATTACCATTGTGAAATAAAGAAATTGTTTTAGATTTATATATACTGTCGGCGAAGGCAATGAATTTTAATAACTAACGAATATTGAAAGATAAACACAGAGTTTTGTGTAACGGCTCATATATCTGAATTACTGAAGTATTCATCCTTAGTGCTTCCTTCTTATTCCTAAAGAAACAGATACACTAGCATTCATTGATAATACTCCGAAAATATCTTATGCACCCTTATTCTGAATAACGACGTTTTGATTTTTCTGTTTCTCCTAGGATAACTAAACCAATGAATTTTTTAGGGTCGGAAATGACAGCCACAATATTATTATTATTATTATTATTATTATTATTATTATTATTATTTGATGAGTTGGATAGAGCTGGTGAAACGAATGATTTCGTTGGTCCTGAACCAGCATTACCACTTTCAACTAGTTGGATAAAGCACAAGATTCGTTCTTGGGCTGCATCCAAACATGCCAGCTACTGGCGCAGCTTGCAAGCTTGCGCTCAGACAAAAGCATGTCTACCAGATTTAAATCTGAAAATGTCAAAGTGTCTACTGTATTTTTCCAAGCATCATTGCAGTATTCTGGTCAGAGCTCTGACTGGACATAGCAAACTCAATGATCACATGGCTACTATTCAACGTGCTGAGTATTATTATTATTATTATTATTATTATTATTATTATTATTATTATTACTATTAATATTATTAATATTATTATTATTATTATTATTATTATTATTATTATTATTATTATATTTATTTATTCCCGCTTTCAAACTTAATTGTGGTCGTTCACCATGGAATTTTTCACATTTTTCAATATATCATTTTTCATTTTTTTAACATAATTTCTTTTCAGAAAGAAAACTGTTAAATATATGCAATGAACTCGGCTCTCAGAATGTTTCACTATTCATTTACAATATTTAAAGTTTCAAACGTTTGATTTTTTTTAATGCGGACACAAGCTACTTAGCCAATTAGAGTAGAAAATTTTCGACATTCTTAGACTTGTAACTGCGGAAGTCGGATCCGAATTAAATTCAATAGTAACCTATGCAGCCTTTTCATTTCAGCCTGATTTGGGAAAATAGGTGCAGTGCCATGCCTGAGAAATTGAGTGACGTTGTTTGACACATACAATACACATACATACACACGGAGGAATTGCTTAACTTATCCTAATCGAATGTCAACTTTCACTAGTCGAATTTGCAAGTAATTTCAAAACCTTTTTTTATGACAAAATCAAAATCTATGTATACACACTATGAAATTTTTATAATTCCAATGGCAGATATAAGATTCTTCAAAACCAAATTGAGCTTGAATTCATGTTTAGGTAGTTTTTATTACCTACCATTTTTGGAAATATAAGTGTACTTTATAGGTAATCGTACTTATCCCCAAATTTCCCAACCAGAACCGGCAATGAAATTCAATACGATGAATCTATATTGCATCGAAATGTGAGGGCGTGAGATCCGACTGAAACAAAGAACCAAAAATGTGTACGAGAATTGTAGCAAGCGCATAGAAACTGGATGTGCTGTTTGAAATTTCAAGGCACCGCATCTTCTTCTGCGTGCGCTCGTGATTGCAACATCTACATTTCCAAAATTGGATTGAGCGTAAAAGCACATAGAGGAAATGATTAAGATACTTCTCAAAGTTTACATGAAATTGTCCTTTTAACTGTAGCTATAAATTTGGGCCTCAGTTACTTTTATATCAAGTTTTGTGGTAAACAACGACATTAAGCTAAAGAATTCAAAATATACTGAACACAAGCTTCTACTTGATGAAAGCTTTAACCGAGTTTTAAATTTTACAATGTAAAGTGACAGTTTTAATGTGTGTAAAAGTCGCGAACTTCTGGTAGCTATGACCAAAATAATATAATAGTTAATATGCCGTTTCTAGAGATAAGATAATTCAATGCATAACAGGAAAAAAATGAATTCCAGATTATCAGCACATATGTATTTTGGAATATATTCCAGGTTAATAGAAACACTATACTATTCATATATAGAAGATAACTGGATATGTCTGGAAGGCTTGAGACCATATTACTCAAGAAAGACATTATTAAATAACTTGGTGAACTAAAACTTTTTTCTAAATAAAACGAAATAAACATTCGAATCTGTTACGGGCAACCATGTTGCATTCCACGCTTGGAAACATGTTTTTTAAAGATCCGCAATTTTTCATTCAGTTTTTGCATTCAAAGCTTTGTTGTACGGTACCTGCAAATAAGTTTCTAAATGATTTTTGCATTGCTAATTCCGACTCCAAATTTTGCACTCAAGGTTTTTATTCGATTGGTCAATGTACATATAACGAACTTAACGAGTCAGATTTTGTATGTTTCAGCTCTGACTTGGAAAGATTCTTAGTGTCCGTAGTATTGCAACACTGACCATGCAATAGTCCCGTAGACTTACAAGTCGACCGCAAAGTTGAATGCTATTCAGAATCACGCTAACTAGTATCGAATACAGAATCTTTAATTTGAATATATCTTTTGCTACAAACATTCATTCACCGTTTACATCTAAAATCTGATTCAATTGACTTATACACTCTTGTATAAGAAACGATCGCGCCTTTGATATTCTGAAGGAAAAGATAAAGAGGATGGAAATAATGCTCCAAGCACATCAGTACGCGCCTACACTATGAATGTTACAGCCCACAAACCGACCGCAAACTGCCTGAAAGGAGCACGCCGAACTGTCTCAGCTATTGAAATACATTGCTCTTTAATTAATCGATCGATCGATTCATAGAAGATCGACCAAAATATAAAAATTACCTTTCATTAAAACCAAAGCCCGTTCTTCAATCCGTTTCGTATTAGTAGTTTCGTATATTATTAATTATCAATTATATTGTTATCAATGCCCTAACAACGGTGATTGCTATGCGCAATGATCAACCGCTGCGCAAAGCAATCACCAAAGGCAAAACTAAAACCCATTTGCTTGCCTCGAATCTTCATAGCAAACCAAGAGCAACAAATTTGAACCGCACCGGCTACTGTCGCAGACCTGGTCAAGGGAGAGTAATATTTTGCTCTCGACAGAAACAACGCAGTGACTGATACCCGAAGTTTACTGTCGCAATAGCGGGAACTTCATGTTTCTTCGGCTGTCGTGGACCACGACAAAATGTCTTGAGATGGAATGAACTGTCGAACGAAGTGAATGACGGCAACGTTGGCTGTACAGAACTATTTGTCTAAGGGCTGTCGTGATGAAACCTATCACAAGGCTGTCATGGAAAGAGTAGCATGACATCCTCAATAATAATGTCGCGCGGCGGTACATTTGGGAAGCCTGCACGAGACAGATAATTTTGTTGTGTTTGATTGTATGATACTTGATTTTTAGATATTTATTTCGTTATTGGAAACTGCGGAAGGTCTTCATTGCACGATTATCAATGGCACAGTTTCCAACAAGTAACTGTAGAGAGTTTGTTTGTTTTTGATAATAATAGAAATATCATTCTTCAGTAAAATCTTATGTTGGCCTCCAAATTAGTGCCTTATACAAAATTATAGAAGTTCTATTTCGGTTTTAGTTTCTATTATATTGTAGCTCTAACGCCCTGTATATTGAATGTGACGGAATTATTTGGTGTTTATGGTTCTTCTAGTATTTATACGAACTGATAGTGTTTATCATCAAAGTTGGTCTCAACTTTTTTGGTAGTTGACTTGGTTCGACCACCGAATAGATTTCTACCTAAATGCTTCGAAACGAACTCACTGTGAGTCAACAGAGTGCATATAAGATGCTTGCTTGCTTTGCCAAGCGGTTCAATTCTCTGAGTGGAAGAAAAGAATGAATAAAGCAGACACGGAATATATACAAACTGCTCGCCGCACGGGTAGAGCATCGCCGGTGAAGAGAATAGTTCACGAGTAATGTTTCATTGATAGGATTAGCAACCTTGGAATAAATTGTTATTTTAATGACCAAAGAAAGGCACCAGTTTGCTCTCGTGCCTCGTTCAAAATAGTCGGCAACAAGAACAATGTGCTGTGAGTAATAAGACAATCGAAACAAGTATATCTAACGAACAAAAATCACCGGCGATAGTACAGAAAAAATACCATTGTTATTGATTTCAAACGGATTGGCTTCAACATTCTCTGCAACGAGGTATAATCGCTTCAATTAAATAAAACGAATAGTGTTATAAACGTACAATTCATTAAGAATAACAAAGGAATTGAAATAACAACATCAATGTGTACGAGGTCTGTTCAAAAAGTTCCCGGAATTTTTAATTGCGCGCGTCTGGAGAGTCCGGTGGTCAAAAATTTTTTCTATTGTGTTGGTACATATGTCCCTAATGAATAGTGAAATTTTCAGCTGTATTCATTGTTTTCATTCTGTCTTGTAGCGGCAGGTGTAGACGTGTTTTTTTGAGCTCGGCGATTTTTGTTAGTTTAAACAATGGAAGAATTGAAGAATTTGTATTAAATTTTGCGTGAAAAATGAAATAAAGTGTAACCAAGTGTGCGAAATGTTACAGAGAGCCTACGGTGAGTCTGCTATGAAAAAAACAAGTGTTTACGAATGGTATAAGCGTTTTTGCGAAGACGTTGAAGACGACGAACGCTCCGGTCGACCCAGCACGTCAATAATCGATGAAAATGTGGGAAAAGTGGAAAAAATGATTATGGATGATCGCCGAGTCACTATTAGAGAAGTTGCTGATGAAGTTGGCATATCAGTTGGCTCATGCCATCATATTTTTTCAAATGTTTTGGGCATGAAACGAGTGGCAGCAAAATTCGTTCCAAAAAAAGCGGAAATAATTTTCATGAATGTATGAAAATGAATGAATAACGCCATTTCAACAAGTCTACATTACAAGAGCAGTAATTCTAAATCAAACATACAACTACTTGCAACTTGTTGAATCGATGTAATTCAACAAAAAACCAGAGTCCGTTGCGGTCCATGTCCGTTTTTTTCTGCAGTAACTCCATTAGCTTTTGATTGATACTAATGAAATCTATAACAAATGTAGATGTTAAGTTTAAGTCTAAAATAAAATAAATTAAAAAAAAAGTGAAGAGGCTTTTTAGTTCGATTGGTAAGATTATTTATTTTTGAAAAAATATTCGGCTTCTTCCAGCGTAGTTGTTTTAGATTGTTCAACCGATTTCGTAGAACTTCTTCATCGACAACAGCTTTGAAACATTAACAGTTTCTTAGATATAGTGATATGAAGAAAGTGCGGGCAAACTTCTCTACAACTTCTTTTTGGACAAAATTTTTATAGGATTAACAGTATCCGTGCTACAACGATTACAACAAAATGGACGCAATTCAACAAGAATCTGAATTAGAATTCCTGAAAAGCTGGTTTTTCGAAAGACGAGAATCGCATTAACATCAATTTATTGATTTCAATAATAGGTTTAAAACCAAATTATTGATGTGTTTTTTCCCAAAATTATATATTTTCGGTCGATTTTTGAGTTCTTGAAAAAGCGTTTTACTTTTTTTCAGTGTGTTGAGTGCCCCACTTCTTTTACGGCATCATTTTTCTACCAATAACAGTTTCCGAGTTACAGCTATTTGAAGAAAAGTTCATGCGAAGGAAAAGTGTGCAAAAGTATATCTAAATCGGAGCAAGTTTTTCTACTGTTAACTTCTGGAATTGTTATGTAGAAGAATCTAAAAATCCAAACATAAGGAAATTGAAAATTGGTATGATTCGGTCAGATTTTAAACGTTGAACATTTTTCGATGAATCATGAGTATCATTCGAATCCCACCCATTTGTTGAATAAGAAACTGGGACAAGCGATTAAAAGCACGGAGATTGCGATTATTCACAATAAGCAACTATTTCTCATGATCATCTCCCAACGTCGGATCCAAGTCCCAAACACAAAGCGTCTATGCTGAAAAGCATCTTGCAATAATTTACTGCATATCTCATCCAAGTTTACGACCATAATTCACACTCGTTTCACTTACTATTCCTGTCATGAGAAGAAGCGGTTGGTCTCACTGAAGATTGTACGAGAAGAGTTGCTCTTCAGATATTGTTTCACGGCCTGCTTGGTTTGAAGTTTTATGCCATCAGGTGAACATATTGGTGCCAAGCATTCGCAATTTCGAAGTAGCATGTTGTACGAATTGGGTGTGAACACTTTTTTTCGGTTAAACGAATTCCACCTCCTTCCGTCGCATTGTTTTCGGTTGCTACTCGAAACGTGGTTTGCTGGGCGGATGTTCGAGTTTGAAATTGTTTCTTGGTGAAAACTAATACAGCACACGGTCTCTGCTAAAATGAGGAACTAAACCAGCTAGCAGCATTGCACCGAAAACTGCCGAAGAAGCCACTTGCGTTGAGTCCTGGCAATGAATCATCCAAGAGACACGACTAGAAAGTAGATTTGTTTCAATTTGTGTGTCTGGCATCAACATGTACACGAACTGGTGTCCGAGCTGTTCATGGTTCGTAGTAGGATTGCAAAATCGTTTCCCTGGCACCAAGTCAATCGGACATAGTTTCACTAATTGAAAGCAATGAAAACGTTACTGTTGTGAAGCTTTATCATGCGTCGTCCATCATCAGTAGTTAACCGTATCATGGCAAGGCGTCAAATTGAGGAACAAGCAAGCAATAAAACAACTACAGTATCTGTTCTTTTATCCTGTTAGGAGACATTGAGAATTGCTCGAATTGATTCAATAGATGTGATGGTTAGTAGCTTTTGAGATAGGTTTTGAAATTCTCGGCTCGAACCAAGTCCAAATCATCGTAGAAAATTGCGTGAGATATAAATCCAAGTGATTCACGCTCCCAGTTCCTAGTAAACGAAATTTATGATTACTCGAATCGCTGGTTCCATTCGGGGCACAAATGTTTTGCGGCAGCAATTTCACGCTCGTTTGTGCACATCATCATTTGTTTGTTCATACACGGGAAAAAGTAAGCAGCCACTTCCCAGCTGTATAATAGCTGCTCCGTAGGACCCATCTTCCGCCACTTTCATCTCCTCTTTTCCGGCTGGAAGTCGTGCTCGTACGCCTAGTAGCGAGGATAATTGGAGAAGGAGTGAAAACTTAGCTGGTAGCCAGTCGTAAAATTCTTGTAGTCTACTGCATGCAATTTAAACCTTTCCCCAAGCACCGGTACTAGTTCCTCCCGGTGGGTTGGTCGTCCTCTCCGCGCAGTTCGAACAGGGTACGCTACTACAAGGAAACCCTAAAATAGCCTACCCAAATTGGTCTGGAGAAAATTAAACTCCCATTCAAACGGTCTGAACGGAAAAGCATGGTCTACTTACGTCGGGTTGATTTTTGTTTGGGACTCATGTGTGGGGCTGGTCGCCGACTAATAGATAGCAGCTGCCCCTTGTGTGTCGCTTGGATTCCGGCAGATGGGCGCATAGTTTTCATTTAAAACTTTACGACTTTCGGGAATTTTCGCTGCTCGAGGGACAAAGAACTTTCGGCAATGATTAAATTTGATGGTTTAATGGGGACTAGAGTGGAAATTTTCTTTAAATATAAATAAAATAACGACATAGATGTAGATTTCACATCTCGCATAGTTTTTTTTTCAATTTCCATAACCATACTTCAATAGCAAATAACAATATTTTTTTATTGTTTAAGTTATTTGACTCGAATGGTCGAAAATTTAAAAAAAAAATAACTTTTTCTTTCCAATTTCAGGTAAGAAGTCTTTTAGCTGTTCACAACGGAATACATAAGTAAGCATTCACAGAACAATTTGTTTTAATCCATCGAGCTGGGTAATGTAATGCCTTCCTCATATTTTCATAGATACTACTGTGGAATCCGTCTAAAAACTTTTCTTGCCACTTTAATAAAAATATAAAAGTTTGTTCGGGTATCAACTCATAGGACCTATAGGAAGAAGAAATGTTTTTGAGTCCAATTAAAAAAAAACTCTTTTACGTATCGTCGCTCTGAACGAATGTTTGAAATTTTTAATACTTGCGAAACCGAAAGTTGGATCCAGATAAAATAAAATAACAAGTTCTTGGAACGCTCATTTGTATCTAACATATGGGCTGAAAAGTTCCGGGCCTAACAAAGAGAATACGATTTTTTAGGTTCAAAATTAACTTTATTCATCAACATAAACGCAATCATTCCAGCGCCGCTCTAACATTTCAATACTACTTTTGTAGATCGATTTATCTTTTGCCTCAAAATAGGCCTCAGTTTCAGCAAATAACCTCTTCATTCGTGCGAAATGTCTTACTGGTGAACATTATTTTCAAGTCTGCGAACAGCCAGTAGTCGCTGGGAGTTAAATCTGGCGAATACGGTGGACAATTCGAAGTTCAATTCATGTAGTTTTGCCATTGCGCATCGTTGTCTTGATAAAACAATTCAGTCTTTAAATGCTCCAATAACGCTATATAGGGGAGAGCGGGGCTAGTTGGCCGAGCTTCGCTTTCGGGAATTTTTGTACGCTTTCTGGTTAGACATTTCGATAAATGCTTTGCTCTGTCATGAAGATACACCTTTTGAGCACATGTGTGATTTTTTTCATTCCTGTATGAAAACCAGAAAAACAGCTATTAACAATTAAATGTGGAAAAAAAATCGGCCAACCTACCCCGGCTTTGGGGTTTAGGAAATATGTGAAACGCATCAGTTGTATCAATAAACGTTTTCATTAGTTAAAAAAGTCTGTATGCATCATTTTTATTGTGTAAGTACGTGAAAAAACTCCCCTTTTTGGATTTTGAGTCTTTTTAACTGTTCTGGAATTTATTTCGACCGCATTAGTGAAATTTTTTAGTTTCCTTAATACCTTTTTCTCCACCAGCGTTCGCGCTTACGTTTGGTTTCATTTTTTACTGCTCTAATGCTACTTTTATTAGAGAATTGTTAAAATTTTGGATTAATTCCGGATTCACGACCTTGACGCTCCTCCGAATCAGCCTTGGGGAGAGGTCTGTTATTTTCAGGATGGCTTACATCTGCAGCAGATTCTATACTGATGGACGAGTTTTGTTCGGGGTTGGGTCAATCTGCGAGAAATCCTGTCAGGAACTCTAAATGCTAAAAGTTTTGATGGCATTTGATGCATACAATATTGGAATCATATTTTCTATCGCCAATTTACAACTGTTAATGATTCTAATTTCTTATTGCTATTTGTCAATGATTTCAATTTATTTTCATTACTTATTTCTCATGTATGTTTTTCCTTATGATCATAAATATAAACGTACAATCAAATTCCAAAAAAATGATAACATTTCACGAATATCCAAGTGCATTTTACTCTAAGCCGAAATTACAACTCGGCCAACCAACCCCGCACAAAACTCGGCCAACCTGCCCCAATGAATGTTTTCGAGAACAATCACGATTAACAAAAATAAAAGTAAGGTTATGCCATTTATGCTAAGTAAGGTTATGCCATTTTGTAATGTTTTGAATACCCTTTCCAATGGTACCATGTTTTTGGAAATCAAATATAAATAAATATAAATGCTCCACCAAAATCATTATAGATGTCGCCACTGCGCACAATAGCCTTTTCAGAAAAGCTGCTCTGCCAAACAGCCGTTCGGCCAACTAGCCCCGGTCTCCCCTAATATTCAGTGTTAATGGTATTTGCTCTCTTAAAATAGTCGATAAATATTACACCACGCGCATCCCAAAATACCGAGGCCATAACCTTTTCAATCGATCGTTGTGCTTTGGACGAGGATCACCAGTTGCTGTCCACTCAGACGACGATCGTTTTGATTCCGGACTGAAGTGATGAATCCATGTTTCATCCATTGTCACGTATCGACGCAAAAATTCTTGTTTGTTACGTTTAAACATGACCGAAAACTGCTCAGAATCATCAACGCGTTCCCGTTTTTGGTCAACAACTTTGAACACAGTTTTCTCATAGTCAAATGCTTATGCAATATAAAGCCAACACGTTCTTTTGGTATCTTTACGATGTCAGATAACTGCAACCTTACTCTTCGATCATTAAAAAACAATTTTGTGGATTTTTGTAATGTTTTCTGTTGTCACCGTCTCATTTGGACGTACACTGCGTTCTGCATCATCAGTGTCTCTACGACCACGTTTGAAGTCAACAAACCAACGTTTCATTGCTGTTTCTGATCGAGCAGAGTCTCCATAACACTTTTCGCTCGAATGGTATTTTTCCCATCCAGGAGCAGTGTAATACGAAATTGTTCTTGATCCATTGTTCTGAAAATAACAAAAGTTGTGTCACTTTTGGCACAATAGCTCACAATCTAATGAACAGAATATTATAATATTTCAACAGTTGACTTTTGAAGGTTAATATTAACTGAAAAAAGGTGACTGCAATGAAACTAGCGCCATCTATGTGTTAGGTCCGGGACTTTTCAGCCCATGTTTTAAGTTTGTGAAAATCGGCTGTCCATCTCTGAGAAAACGATATGAGGTCCATTTTGGAGTTTTCGACTACAATTGCTGGTACTTTCGAAACTAGGAACTAGGTACCGGTATAACCGAAGTCGAACCGACCGTATGACCGTTAAAGTACATAACCTATGAATTAAAATAGTTTTAATTTTTTACGTTCTTTCCATCGTCGATGACGTTGACGAAATGTGTCAAATTGTAAACACTTATCACCCTGTAATTTTGAAACAAGAAGTTGGATCCAAATGGAACTCAACAGCTTTCGATTGGATCATTTGAGGTTTCGAGTGAAAATTAAAAAACGAGCGTCAAGAATGAAAGCACGAATAGATTTTTTTCTACTTTTCATTTGTAATTTTCAAATGCGTATATTTTGAACATACATCCTTACATGCACTCACGTACATTGACATTTGCAATCTCGACGAGATGAGTCGAATGGTATATGACACGCGAGCCTCGGTTCAAAAGTCGGATTCACAGTGATTATGTTATATGTATTTTTTGTATAAGAAAGTCAAAACCAGTTAAATTTATACTACTTATAAATCGTTGGTTTTGTGAATTTGATAAAAAACAAACACATTCAGTATTTTGAGATGCGATTCGTATTGACTTTTGATTCATTGAAAGATTCACATTACCAATTAAAATTTACTCATATAAGTAGGAATGGAGTAAGATTGTACACTCAATTTTCTGCTCTAAATATGTTTATCGAAAAGATGAAAAATTACAACATATGTCAGGTATTCTAATAACTCTTCAACAATTTTATGTACCCTGTTCTGGAGGTGATATAGTTTTTTTGCAAATTCCTTTCCTCTTCACGTAAACATTGGCCGAAATCCGAAAATTGTTCGTTGTGAAAGGTTACGACATTTGTCTTAAGAAACTTGGATTTTACGTCTGATTCTTCAAAATCTGAGTCTTTAAAATAAATAAATTAGGTAAAGAACTTTTTTCAAAGTGCCTAATAACTTACATACTTACGCTTTACGAAATTAGAGATGAGCCTTCTTTATTGTCACTCTAGTGTGCAGGTTTCATTAGTGTTTAATGGAAAAAATGCGTTTAATTCATGTTAACCGGTTTTGGATCGAAATACCCACGGAAAATATTCCTGCTCAAATCATCGATTTTATTATTCATCAGAAACATTTCTATTTATTTATTAGTCTTTATTGCATCCTACGTTTCACTCGGTAATTGTGGAGAAGCAGGATCCGAAAATAATTTTACCAGGTCTCACAGAAGATTCAATTTGAATTTAAGTTTGTGAAAGTTATTATTTCTATCTTCTCTGGGAAATCGATATTAGTTCTATTTCCGAGTCAATTGATAACAGCTTCCGATGTTTACGGAACCGGAAATTTCAAGCCGGTAGAACCAAAAGGAGTTTATCTGGCCATCAGTTGATTTACACATCGGAATACGTTTGGATCCGATTATGCAGATATCTTTCCTTTTTTGCGTCTGGATATATATAAAACTGTTCGATAATATCCCAACTCAGTTTCCTGCAATTCCGGAGCTGGAAGTGGGACCAGATTAAATTCAATAACAGTCTATTGAAATATACAGCCTTCAATTTGAATCTAAGCTTGCGAAAATTTTGAGTCTTCGGAGACCTGAATAGCCAAAGTGGACTTGTCTGACGAATAACTAACAATACCCAACAATTAGAATAGCTTTGTGCAGGCGTGGCAAGTATGAGGGGGCAAAGCACTTTTTACCCCTCAAAAATTTTATTGGAATGGCCATGCCCCCTCAATATTTTGGCAGCTGGAGTAAATATTAGAAAATTTGCTAGAAATATCTTATGATATAACACTTTTTTCTGTTATCCTCGTAGTTCGTCTCCGTAATCGTTCATATTTCTTAACTAAGTAACTAAATTTTTTAAACTAATTTACTACAATGTGAAATGTGCTATACTTCACCACTTTCGAATATTAGTTATTACTGGAATAGTAGGGAAAATGTTTGGGATTTTTAGTTGGTTGCTTTTTATTTGCTCTAATCTCTCTGTTTCCTTTATAAAAATGCTTTATATATTGCAAAGTTCAATGATCTGTGGTAATCAATTTTTGAGCCCCCCCCCCCATTTTTTCATCATACTTGCCGCCCCTGGCTTTGTGAACAATACTGAACAAACAATACAAATTTAGTAGCTTTTCACTTTATTGCTTATATGTCGGTTTAAAATTTTTAACAACCATCAACCTGTAACTCCGACACCGTAGGTCGGATTGCGATGAAATTTAACTGAAACAAATGAGAGTATGAGACCTTTTTACCTTTTTTATAAATATAAAAAATAGGTATAGAATTCGCTCAAACTTTAGAAAAATATTCCATGGACCGGAGGGCCGAATGTCATATACCAATCGATTCAGCTCGACGAACTGAGCAAATGTTCGTGTGTGTGTATGTGTGTGTGTGTGTGTGTGTGTGTGTGTGTGTATGTGTGTTGTCAACTAAGAGGTCGAGATCTCAGAGATGGCTGAACCGATTTTGATCAAACTAGTCGCAAATTAAAGGTCTCCCCGTCACCCTGAACGCTTTTGAATGGTTTTGAGATAGGATGTTTACTTTTGGAGTTATACGCAGTTTTATGTCAAAATTTTCAGTTTTTTGACACTATCTGTCACAATTGACCTTGAAAACAAAACATATTTTCAGACTTAGATTCCGCACGGTAATACCTATCTAACAAGCCATAGATTGTTAAAATCCGTCCGGTGACTTTTTTCCCTATTCCAGCAGTAGAAGTTTTGAGCGCTGTCTGGCAAAGAAATGCTTGGGAGCAACATAAAACACGATTTTTTATACTGTTAGTTACATTTGTTTCTAAGTATCCAAAAGACTGTGTACAGCATGATATTTTGGCTCGGACCGATTTTAGCACGGTTCGTTTTTGGCAACATAATTGTTCGAATATCACACATATAAAGCAGATGATGGCAGAATTTTCGAGTTGAAAGCAATTCCATAATTATATTGATTTAAACTACTTACAGCAATAAATGCTGGAAGAACATAACTCCCATATACCATTTGAATCAGTTCGTTGAGATCAGCAAATGCGTGTGTGGCAAATAATTTCACTTATTTTTTTCGGAGATGACTCAACCGTTTTCTACAAACTCAGATTCATATAAAAAGTCGTATGCTCCCAAACATTATTATGTTTGGTTCCAACCCTTTGGTTCCGGAACTACGGGATGATATTTTGTTTTAAGATCCTGTAAAACATCTTGTTTTTCAGTCAGATCCAACTTCCGGTTTCGGAAAACCAGGGTGATTAGTATAAAAATGTAAACTTATTTCATTTTTGGTTGTATTCAATTTTCGTTTCGGAATACACAGAAAAATTTAATTCGCACTACGATTTCTCAAAGATGTCTACATTGATTTTCAAACATTTTGAAACAAATATAAACCACTCTACTCAGGTGAATTTGTCTGACTTCGGCTACACCGGTGAATTTGTCTGACTTCGGCTACACCGAATTCCGGATTCCGGTTCCAGTATCGAATCGCCAAATCGAATTTCAGAAACAAAAGTTCAAATTAAAATAAATCCAATTTTATCCAATTCTGACTTCCGATTCTGGAATTGTAGGATGATGAATTTTTAAAATTCAAAGTGATATAGAGGATGACAATCCCGAAAAGCTTTAAAGTTGGACTCAAAAATATTGCAATTTATTCGTCATATGGTCATACGGTTTGGGTTATGCTGGTTCCTGAATACCGGCTCTGGAAGTACCTTAAATTACCCTAAACTCTAAAGTGGAAATCACTTCGACATATCATGGAATGTTTATTCGATTGTTACACTTTTAGATTCAAGTTCGATCCGATTTGCAGTTTCGACATTACAGAGTAATGAGTGATTAAAATCTCAAATTACCATTAGAATAAGTTCATGAAAATTGAAACACCGAAGAATATTCATGCAAAAAACAAATGCGGATTGATAAAAAAGGTATCATCTAACTGCTAGGTGGATTAAGCTCGTTTTTAATCTAAATTTGAAAAAATGCATCTAGTTACCTCTGAGAAAACGATATTAGTTTTTAGTTTCATTTTAAAATTTTTCGATCACTACTCTCGGTGCTTCCGAAATCTGAAATTGGTAAACGTTTCTGAAAAAGTAAGTCTATTTGGTCATCAGCTAATGAGACCAGAAAGCTGCATGATTTTACAGACCGACTTAAGGAATTTCGATCCTCTTTACGTCGTTTAAAAGTTCTATTGATATTGAAATTTTTTTACGCAGTTTTGGAACCGGAAATCAGATCTGGGCAAAGTTTGGGAAGTTTCTAAAAGATATTGAGTTCTGTGCATGTTTAGTTTTTGGTTCGGCTGGTGTGGTTCAATTTCGTCCCTGTAGCATCATTCCGCGAAAAAGCCCTCAATTGACTAATTTCACCTATAATGTAATCTCAAACTTCTTAGCTGTCAATTTATACATCGTAGCTCTGACAGTTCCTTGTGAGTTTTTAATTGTACATCACTCACTCTATAAGTTCGTCTTAACGAATCACTGGAATGAAAACACACAATCAAACTATATTCCATTGTTGATGCGTGTTAGGTGTCAGCCGGCGGCAGTGCGCAACGAACGAGCATCATCACGACTTCAACATTTGACCTTAAATTACTGCGACTTTGCCAAGATCTCAATTCGGTGTCTCGCATCGCAAGACAGAGTAGGGCTTTCCCACGCTGAACTTGCCGTGTCTTGAAAGCTCTTACCGTCACTCATCAGGAAAGAAGTAAGGGAAAGAGCGAAGGGAACACTCGGAATATGCTTGCGCGCGGTCTGCCGATGCCGTTGACGCTTGCTGAACTCTCTCTGCGAGGTACCGATCCATGCAAAAACTAAAGTGAACTGATAAAATCAAATATCAGACATCGAAAACCGGCAAAATTCCCACAGGTTTGGAGGGTGGGGAATAAATTTTTCATTAATTGAAAGCGTTCCACGACTTCATCACGTTCTAAAACGTGTCTTTTCAACCATTTTACGATCATAATGCCATCATCACCGGTTCCGCCTTCTTGACTTAGTTCACAGTGAAAGCTGACATCGTTACCGCGGTCGAATAGTAGAAAAAAAAAATGCAGAAGCTCGCAGAAAATCATAAAATCAAGTGCGACGTCGTCGCACTTTCACTGCTCGTAGTGCCGTCCGTCAAGGCAATTTTCGAGATATTTTCTTGCTGCCTATGCACTGCGTTACTGATCATGATGTTTTATAGATGGTTTGTATATCTTATTATTTCCCACGTGAATATTTCTGCTTGGTGTTGAAAATGGATTTGCTCAAAATTATCAATCTTTTACAAAAAAAAAAAACTGTTTGGAACCACATGTAGTAGCTAGTGATTATGAGATCGCACATTTATAGTTAATTTTTGTATTGAATTAATCGTTGACACGATTATAAAACTTGTTCTTTTCACACAAATCTGCAAATAGTGCTCTAAATTTGTGTATGCTCTTTCTCCATCTTCGCTATGGAGACGGCTCTACTTATTTACCGCAGCACCCGCAGCTCCTAATCTCACGGGAGACTAATTCAGCCTGTGGCACTAATCAATTGCAGCATCAATAAAGAGGAACGTGAGATCAATAGATCAAAGAGTAAATAAGTTTAACCTCGTTGAGGATGAGCAGACACCGACATAGAGCTCATCTCAGTCTTACTCGCCGGAAGGCACATATCCAAACGAACCAGAATTTAATTGTCAGCCTACTTTTGAAGACACTTTCTCGTTGCTGTCTGCCAAAGTGGGACATTTGAATAGCTTCAGAACATTACCACGAAGAGGTTTAGTCTGTACAGTCCTAATTCTGTCAGACGCATTCAGCTTTCGCTCTTTTCATTTCAAGTAATGTATGTTTTGCGTGCAGGTGTGAGCAGCAATGTCAAATTTTAGTTTATACTCTGTTGAATCCTTACGTTTCGAGAATCATAAACCTAATCATCATAAATAAGGATCGATTTACAATTGGGGGTATACTTCGTGTTGGTCTTTACAGTCCCTTTCCATATTATTAGAGCCATGCTGAAAAATTAATATTTTTCGGAAATATTGATGTTACTTCCAACGATGAAAAAATTGTTTTTCCAATTTCGATGCACCATGTAACTGTTTAAACGTTTATCAACATTTTTAGGAATCATAAAAGGCGTCGTTCTAGACTGGCCGAGACATCTCCAGACATGTATCCTATAAATAATGTTTGGGACTTTGTAAACTGTGAAGTTTTTGAGCATGCTACTACAACCAAGTAGTGATATAATACGTGTACATAATGAAACCTGGAAAAATAACGAAGAGATATAAGAAAATGTTGAGAATTGTATTGACAATATGCCTCGTCAATTTTTTCATGTCTCACCGATATTTTCCCAGGTTTCAATACGTACACGAATCAGATCCTTTTTGGTGAAACTTCCCATTTCACAAAGAAACTTCCCATTTGATAAAGTCCCAAACATTATCTATAGGATACATGTTTGAAGAATCTCCCGGCAAGTCAAGAACGGTGACTTTTTTATTTCTAAAAATGTTGATAAACGTTTGAAACAGTGGCATGGTGCATCAAGATTTAAAAACCATTTTTTAATTTTTCAGCATGGATAATAAATAATATGGCACCACTTTCACCAAACTGTTGTATCTGGCATTTTTCTTGTTTGTTTATCTCTCGCTGATGATCTTCAGCACAGTAGAGTAAAGATGGACAAAAAATATTACCAGGAATGCCAATTGCTGATTTACGATTTGGAGCCAGCGTGATGTGGCTTTTGTAATGCTTTTTTCCATATTAGCCAGTAATGCTGCGGTGTTCAAACCAGTTAATATTAGCCAGTAATGCTGCCATTCAAACAGAGATTTGTTTACTCTAGGAAAAGCAATTATCGTTTGCTCCAAGTGTAAGGAAGAATTTAACGGCCGTAGTGTTTTTTTTCTATGTCAAGGATGCACTTTGTTCTCAGCGGTTTCATCCATCGAATTTAGCTAGTCTCTTGGCCCAGGCTCGCAAGATTTTGATGATTTGATCGAAACCCTTAGCAAGCATATAGAAAATTTAGCATCTGAGCCCAGGGCTGGGAAAATCAAGATAAGAAAAATCGTCAACTCGAGATAACTGCCGAAGAAGATCGCTTGTAACCTTTTCCAATGAAGATCACTACTGATCTGATGTTTTTAAGATCAGTTGATCAGTGATCTTTAAATCACAACGATCAAAATCGATACTGATCTTCCATCACACAAAATCGATAGTGATTTGGAGCTAAACTGACTCTTGATTCATTATTGTGGAAGAAAATCACATATGATTAAAATTAGACATGAGTGCCGAATGATTTATGTCTAAAATCGTTGATCCCCCGATGAGAGGTGTGAAAATGAGTGACAATAGTAATCCTACATGAATTTATAACTAAAGATAACGCGTGTCAATGGGACTTTCAAAGTAATGGAAAATGGTCAATTTTGTATCTTTGGGGAATGTTCCTTTAATACTCCTTATCACCAGCGTTGGAAAAAATACCAGTTTCGTTACGACACGGTTCACATAGTTTTAACATATGTTCTTGTTTGATGCACCTGGTGTTCGATTTCGCAACCGGTTGTTTGATTCGCAATATAATGAATACTAGATGAAGGTTCTATAAAAATAATAAGTTAGGATCGTAATCACATTGATACTGTCAAATTGTCAACATTCACTATGCAATAGCAATACGCAATGTCAAATTAATAAAAAAAATTCACACCATACAGTGTTTATAGCGACAAAAGACTTTATTTTACTACCAGCTTGCTGATACTGCTCATGCACTATTTTGATTAAACCCATTAAAACGCTATTTGACGTTATAGCTATTTGATTTATAGGAGTAACAGGACCGCAGGGTTTGACAGTTTCATGCACACAGCAGGCACAGAGTTTGAATAGCGCGTTTGAATTGGCGTAACAAATTTCTGCACTCCTGTTACTTCTGTGTTTGATATTCAACCTAAATTGGGCTAATTAATGCTTTGTGATTGAACATGTTTTGCCTTTCTCTATAGAAAGGTATTAGAATTGCTGGAAAAATTCGATTCAGTTCGACGAGATCGGAAAATGTCTGTGTGTGCACTTTTAGAATATATTTGAACGCGCTCAATTTTCTCATAGATGACTGAACCTATTTTAACAAACTTGGGCTCGTTTCAACGCTACTGTCGGGCCATTGATCAAGTTCGAAGATCAAATGGTTGTGACTTTTGGTTCCGGAGATATGATTGTATAAGTAACGTAACTGACAAAAAGCGTTGTATTTGAACGCGCTCAATTTTATCAGAGATGGCTGAACCGATTTTAACAAACTTGGGCTCGTTTGAAAGCTACTGTCGGGCCAATGATCAAGTTCGAAGATCAAATGGTTGTGACTTTTGGTTCTAGATATATGATGGTATATGCGACGTAACCGACAAAACACGTTGATTTCGTATATAACATATAAGGGTGCCAAAATTTTTGGATCACCTCTATTTTCGTTAAGCTCTAGTGCTCAAAAGTTCAAGCACCTCGAAAAAAGCCTTTATGCAAAATTTGAGCTAAATCGGACAGGCGTAAGGGGTGCTGCCTGATGGTAAAGGTTTGACAATTTTCGATCTTGAAAAAGCACCACAGGGGGGAGTACATGAAATTTCCAAAATAAATTTTCTCGTTTTAAGAGTTCCTAAACTCTTAAAACTGCATGAAACATCGAAATTTAGTGTCATCTCAAAAAATTTTTTTTGAAAAAATCAACTTTCTGGGACTGGGACTTTCGAGATGACACTAAATGTCGACGTTTCATGCAATTCTAAGCCTTTTGGCATCAAAATTTTTTGTCGATTTCGAAAATTTCATGTATGGTGATTTTTCAAGATATATGAAAATTCCACTAAGTGGACTGAGAAGGGTTTTTGCCTTTCTCTATAGAAAGGTATTAGAATTGCTGGAAAAAACCGACTTTCGAACGGAGCCTCGGAGACCCATAGTGTTGTATACCATTCGACTCAGTTCGACGAGATCGGAAAATGTCTGTGTGTGTGTGTGTGTGTGTGTGTGTGTGTGTGTGTGTGTGTGTGTGTGTGTGTGTGTGTGTGTGTGTGTATGTGTGTGTGTATGTGCACTTTTCGCACTTTTCGAAGATATTTGAACGCGCTCAATTTTCTCAGAGATGGCTCAACCGATTTTAACAAACTTGGGCTAGTTTGAAAGCTACTATCGGGGCATTGATCAAGTTCGAAGATAAAATGGCTGTGACTTTTGGTTCCGGAGATATGATTGTATAAGTGACGTAACCGACAAAAAGCGTTGTATTTGAACGCGCTCAATTTTCTCAGAGATGGCTGAACCGATTTGAACAAACTTGGGCTCGTTTGAAAGCTACTGTCGGGCCATTGATCAAGTTCGAAGATCAAATGGCTGTGACTTTTGGTTCCGGAGATATGATTGTATAAGTGACGTAATCGACAAAAATCGTGCTATTTGAACGCGCTCAATTTTCTCAGAGATGGCTGAACCGATTTTAACAAACTTGGGCTCGTTTGAAAGCCACTGCCGGGCCATTGATCAAGTTTGAATATCAAATAGCTGTGACTTTTGGTTCCGGAGATATGATTGTATAAGTGACGTAACCGACAAAAAGCGTTGTATTTGAACGCGCTCAATTTTCTCAGAGATGGCTGATCCGATTTTAACAAACTTGGGCTCGTTTGAAAGCTACTGTCGGGCCATTGATCAAGTTCGAAGATCAAATGGTTGTGACTTTTGGTTCCAGATATATGGTTGTATAAGTGACGTAACCGACAAAACACGTTGATTTTTACCGCTCTTATATATATAAGGGTGCCAAAATTTTGGGATCACCTCTATTTTCGTTAAATTCTAGTGCTCAAAAGTTTAAGCACCTCGAAAAAAGCCTTCATGAAAAATTTGACCTAAGTCGGACATGCTTAAGGGGTGCTGCCCGGTGGTAAAGGTTTGACAATTTTCGACCTTGAAAAAGCACCATAGGGGGGAGTACATGAAATTTCCAAAATCGAAAATTTTTTTTGATGCCGAAACTCTTAAAACTGCATGAAACATCGAAATTTAGTGTCATCTCAAAAAAAATTTTTTTTGAAAAAATCAACTCCCAAAATGATTCCCAAAAAGTCGATTTTTTCAAAAAAAATTTTTTTCGAGATGACACTAAATCTCGACGTTTCATGCAATTCTAAGCCTTTTGGCATCAAAAATTTTTTTTCGATTTCGAAAATTTCATGTACTCCCCCCTATGGTGATTTTTCAAGATATATGAAAATTCCACTAAGTGGACTAAGAAGGCTTTTTTTTATTTTAGATTAGCATCACTGATTACAAATAGGCAACGCAAATGTCAAGCACTAGTTTGGAAAAATGATGCTGACTGTGTGACATAAACACTGAAGCATGCTTTTGTGAACTACTCGAATCAATCTGAATCAATTGTTGTCAAAATTAGTGTCCAAAATTATCTAATAAAAGTATGAAACATAGTTTCATGAGACTGTTATGAAAGAAGAGAAAGGCATTATCACACCACTAGGTGGATTAAGAAGGGTTTTTTAGATTAGCATCACTGTTCTCATACAAATAGGCAACGCAAATGTCAAGCACTAGTTTGGAAAAATGATGCTGACTGTGTGACATAAACACTGAAGCATGCTTTTGTGAACTACTAGAATCAATCTGAATTAATTGGTGTCAAAATTAGTATCCGAAATTATTTAATAAAAGTATGTAATATATATTTTCATGAGACTGTTATGAAAAAAGAGAAAGGCATTTTCACACCACTAGGTGGATTTAGAAGGGTTTTATCATATAGTAAAGCCAGATATACAACATTTTGAGTAAAATAATCATTATAAGCTGAAACAAAACGTATTATACTCACAATGTGATTATATTCTACAACCAAATTATGCTATTTTACACAATGTAATCTTTCATAATTCATTTTATTTGATACGTGAACGCATGATGTTCCCAATTGGTAAGAAACCGATTCTATAGAAATATCAGACAATGTTAAAAAATGTAGTCATCGTTCCTACTTTTTCGAAGCTCGATTTATAATTCAATTCTACATTATTTAAAGGAAAGATTATTTTGGTTTGTTACACTGTACAGAATAAAACTAGTACGACGATCAACCAAAGATACCGCTGTACGATATTTTCTTTATAATTCGTCTTGGAACAATCAGTCTATAGCAGTTCAAATTAAAGCGTTTTTGCAACCTTGTTGTTCAACTTACCCGATCAGCAGATCATAACAGAACAATGGACGAATTTCACACCAACTCGAACAAATGTTGGCAGCACTTTTTCAGATTAGAATAAAACTTTATGGAAAGTATTTGTGTAATTTGTTGTTTCCAAAATTGATCTAGACTGTCTCATGAAAAGGGTCAAACCAATTTTTTCAAATGGTCAAAAAATGACAATCTCTATAACAATGTGATTTTCCCAAAATCGGACAATTTTTGAATAAATGAAATTTAAAGTCGATTTACAAAAAAAAACAATAACTTTTGATATTGATTAAATTTCGTTTCGAGATAGGTTCCCTACCAATCGTTTATATATTACAACATGGGAACTTTTTTGTCCGGTTTGATACTTTTTGCAAATATCGGGCAAGTACCTATAGAGTATATAGGTATAGTATCTATAGCATCTCCTCACAAATTTATTTCTCTTGATCCTTCTGATTCGATAAAGTTTTTCCCTTCTCAAAAGGCAGTCTAGATCAATTTAGGAAAAAAAGTTTCCAAAGTTTTTGGTTGTATAACAAAGTCTACGTGTCCAGAAAGTTTAATTAAAAACCGAGAGGACGCTACCAACTCCGAATTTGCGAAATTAGTTACTAACAAGAATATGTCATATTCCGTATTAATGTTCCACCAAGAACCCTTGGAGCGCGGACTACCAAAGAATAGATTATGGTCAGAATGAACCGATTAGAGCGATGTGGAATGTGTGTGTGAGTGTGGTTTTGAAGAATAGGCTCAATAGACAAGAATGATGGGTTTTTAAGTGCATTGGATGAAACTCAAATGGGATTTTTCCACTCCACCAAAACTCCATTTATATCAATCTAGGTCAGATGGAAAAGATATAAAAAAAAATAAATAAATCAATAAATAAATAAATAAATAAATAAATAAATAAATAAATAAATAAATAAATAAATAAATAAATAAATAAATAAATAAGTAAATAAATAAATAAATAAGTAAGCAAATAAATAAATAAATAAATAAATAAATAAATAAATAAATAAATGAATAAATAAATAATAAAATAACAAAAAATATGTCTCTTCTTGTGTTTGTCGTTTGTCATTTTAATTAGTAACGAGACTAGATTTTCATTTAAATATGTGATGAGAATTACTTTCTGTTACCAACCTGTTATTTCTTGCTGATCGAATAACAACTAGCAGACGAGAAGTTCAACTCTGTTTTAGTTACACAATTTTCACAGCATTAAGCTGTTTTTTCTGCTGTCTTTGGCTACTTCTGAGTCCTCCGGAACCAAGGGTCCAATGTTTGGTACCTTTCTAGCGTATTTATTCAGTTGGGCTTTTTCCTACTGACCACATTTCTCACCCGAACTCTATGTTTAGTTAATATTTATAATTGAATGATTGTATGTTTGGTAATGATTATATAATCTTTCTATATGGGAAAAGCGATACGAGTTATGAGTTTGCGTTTGCCATGTAATGACAGGTTTTCACTTGATACAGATGTCATGAATCTACGAATTTCTCTACGGTCCCTGTGACTGCGCTCTTGAATAATTGATTAACTCATTATAATGGTGCAGCTATTGTCCAATCGGTATAATAATTGTGTCACACCCCGTCTCCCCCTAAAATTGATAAATCACTGAATATTCACATTTCACCGAACATGTGTGTAATCACCTGCGGTCACACTGCAGCTTGCTCAGATTTAAATTTGTATTATGTTGAATTATGCAAACAATCATATTGATAATAGACTTCATACTTTGGTAAACCATTGTACATATTTACTGTTTTTCGAAAAACGATTTCACAAAGAAGCAAAATATATCACACGAACAATTTCCCATAACCAAATTGGAATTTAACGCTATTTGGTTTGTTGAATGAAATGATTTCCAATGAATACGAAAATTTTCTCGTGTGTTTTCAGAGGATTTTAGGAGGACAAACAACTACCATTCGTAGATTCAATGAGCTGAAAAGAATGACAAAAGGACCAGTTATCAATGTTCGTAGTAAATCTTACATTTACTAAACACATTTAAACGAGTCTAATTTAACAAACAAGGTGCCATTTATAATCTTGGTTTCGTTTCGTGTAAACAAGCCCCTATCGCGTTTCTCCTCTCACCAACATTCCGAATGCATCAATCTGGTTAATTAGGGTATCAATCATGGCCAACATAGGCACGGCCTTATAAATTGAAGCTCATTGTTTGAAATTCATCGAAGAACAAACTGCATATTGAGTTCGTGATTTACAACACATGTTTCATCTTAAAAATCGAACCATAACGACTTCAAACTAACAGCTTGGAAGGGGCGCTTATTAGGCAGCTGCCTAATAAATCGAAGGAAATGAACAACATTCCCGCCGATATGGTTTTTCAAATTCCCTTCCCATGCATACTAACTACTTGCGAGCGAGTCTTTCGGGCAGAACAACAGATCATAAATATTTCACTGAACCAGAGTTCCGATATCGCGCATCTCGCCACCACCAAAGTCAAAGTTGGAGCGCATGACTCAGCGTTCCGTGCTGTTCATAATTACTTTCATTTTCTGCTCGCCACACCAGAACTGCAATTCAGAAAATCCGACGGAAAGAGGATCCCGACGCACTCGAGCCGCACCACATCATTGCGTATGACTCTGCGGCGCGCGGTTTGCCTGCCGGGTTATGGTCGATTCCATAAAGGGCACATTATTAGTACGAAATAATTTATAGCACCCCGCTCAAACAATGGGTGATACTGTTTATATTTGCGCTTTCTATGCATGCCCGACTCCATTCGAGATTCGTTCATGTGTCGGCGCAGGATAGGATCACACCAAGCTGCTCCCCGGTACGGCAGCCACCACGAGTTGGAATGGGATGAATGAAAACGGTCTCAATTAAAATAAATAATGACTCAATTCATCGATTGAACAATGCCGGACCTCATCTCACTGTTTCTAACTACGATGATAGGATGCAGATGCTCCCATTGAATATTTAGTAGAAAGTTCGTCTGTGTCCATAAGCTGAGTTTAGCGTCGAGTTCGATAACAGGACAACAATGTTGGACCTAATCGATCCAGATGGGTTTTGCATGTACGGTCAAAATTAGCGAAATGTAATTTTTGATGAATTTTTTACAGCTCAACTTAGATTCCACGGAAGCGAAGTATGATGACATTGCTGCATCGCGCAATGACAGGGAACCGACTGTACCGTGCTCATTAATTATGGAAACTGGTGGCGATGATGTCACTCTAATTAGCGTGCATTTCCGGAGTGAAATTGGACGCGGTATTCGATGTGTTAGATGTATCCGTGGTGTGACAAGGAGAGAAATTGGAAGCGCTGAGAATGTCGCACCGACGGATGAAAAAAAAAGTGGCATCTGTTCAAAATACCACAACGATTGATTTCATCAGAGTATCCTGTGTGCACTTTTACGTTTTTGCTTTTAGATATTAAGAAAAACTTTGCCATCAATCCGAAGCAAAACTTTAGAACTCACTCGTAATCGTTATTGAATTTACTTGTAAAATGTTAGCATATCATAATTCTTCAAATCAAGTAAATATACTTCGCTGAATTCGAGGCTTCCAACTTTCTCTTCTCCGTGTTCATAAGTTAAGGAAATACGTTTCAGATAAAGACATTTGAAATTTGTTGTACCTTTCTGCCGATTAGGTATATTGGTATTTTGAAATCATAGACGGCCTTCGGTTCGTTTATATTACTAAAATTTCTCCTAATATGGATCCTGAATAATATCAAACAAGTTTATTGTGGTATAAACTAGCATAATCTATAAATTGAAACTTTTTTGAAACAAATTTTGTAGTTTTAACACATGGATCAATAAGTCCCGAGACTAACAATGGAAACAACATTTTTTTTGCAAATTTTTTTTTATTCATCATTATAATCACCTTTTAGGGTGAAAGAATGGTTCCAACGTTTTTCCAATTTTTCAATACCATGTTTATAAAAAAAATTATCCTTCGCTTCAAAATAAGCTTCAGTTTCAGCGATGACCTCCTCATTTGAGCCAAATCTTTTTCCCTGGAGCATTTTTTTAAGATCAGCCAGTAGTCACTGGGGGCTAAATCTGGCGAGTATGGGGGGTGGGGAAGCAGATCAAAGCCCAATTCGTTCAATTTCGCCATTGTTTTCATCGACTGGTGGCAGGTTGATTTTGTTCCATCGAAAGCAATCGCGGCGCCCACTTGGAAAAAACCTTTTTCATGCTCAATTTTTCATGAAGGATAGTAAATACACTTCCATATGATACCTGTGTCATCTCAGCAATCTCACGGAGCTTGACTTTACGATCTTTCATTATAATTTATGTCACTTCACTCACATTTTCCGGTGTAACGGCTTCCACAGGTCTAGCCGAGCGTTCCGCGTCATTTGTGTCGGTACGACCACGTTTAAACTCGGCGAACCACCGACAAATCGTTGCTTTTGATGGACAAGAGTCCGGATAACATTTTTCAATCCATTGTTCCGCTTGCACGGTGTTTTTACCCATTAAAAAACAATGTTTTATCAAAACACGAAACTCGGTTTTTTCCATTTTTTAAACAAACTACAAAACGACTTTACTCCAACCTCGAGAACTCAGCTGTTTCTGGTCGGATCGACTTAAAATTTTGACCCGTTTCAAGCAAAGGTTAGTACTCTAGAAAGACGGGGTTACTGGTTTACTACGAGCGCCATCTCTGCTTTAGTCTCGGGACTTATTGATCCATGTGTTAGATATGTGCTTCTATGGTTCAGTTGATAAAGTGACTTGTTTTGTGATATAATGTTACTCGGATCAATTCGAGCAATATTCACCAGACATTCAATCCGATTATCATTTACTCATTCACTCAATTACTAAAATCACAAATCTGAGTGTATAAAAATATTATGTACACACAGGCATTTTCCAATCTCGTCGAACTGATTCGAATAGTACCATAAATAACATTCGGTTCGACTTCGGTTCAAATGTCGCTTTCAACAGTGATTGAAAGTCTTTCCTTAACAGATCGGCTGAAAAGTTCGTATCGTTTCTATGAGAGGGCGCCACTAGAATTAAATCCATACCATTTTCAGTTAGTACCAACCTTCAAAAGATACGTGTATAAATTTGACAGCTGTCTGATTATTAGTTTGTGAGATATTGCATTTTAAGTGAAGCTACTTTTGTTATTGTGAAAAAAATGGAAAAAAAGGAATTTCTTGTGTTGATGAAACACTACTTTTTGATGAAAAAAAATGCCGCCGATACCAAAAAATGGTTTGATGAGTGTTATCCAGACTCTGCACCGGGCGAAGCAACAATTCGTAAGTGGTTTGCAAAAATTCGTACTGGTCATATGAGCACCGAAGACGATGAACGCAGTGGACGTCCAAAAGAGGCTGTTACCGATGAAAACGTGAAAAAAATCCACAAAATGATTTTCAATGACCGTAAAGTGAAGTTGATCGAGATAGCTGACACCCTAAAAATATCAAAGGAACGTGTTGGACATATTATTCACGAATATTTGGATATGAGAAAGCTTTGTGCAAAATGTGTGCCGCGTGAGCTCACAATCGATCAAAAACAACAACGAATTGATGATTCTGAAATTGAACGAATTGGGCTTCGAATTGCTCCTTCATCCACCGTATTCTCCAGATTTGGCCCCCAGTGACTTTTTCCTGTTCTCAGACCTCAAGAGAATGCTCGCTGGTAAAAAGTTTAGAAGCAATGAAGAGGTAATCGCTGAAACTGAGGCCTATTTTGAGGCAAAGGACAAATCGTACTACAAAAATGGTATCGAAAAGTTGGAAGATCGCTATAATCGCTGTATCGTCTCTGATGGTAATTATGTTGAATAATAAAAACGAATTTTGGCAAAAAAATGTGTGTTTCTATTAAACGATACGAACTTTTCAGTCGAACTGTTATGAGAAAGATCAAAACACTCTTGAAAATAAAATTTTTACTGAAATCACTCAGTGATTCCGGAACCGGTATTCTGATCCAAATTTTGTACATATTATACTGTAGCTTCGTCATCAGAATTCAGATCCGTAGAATAATAAGAAATTTTGCATGGAACACCAAGATCCATTATTAAAAAGTGAGTGCACATTTTTATCACATTTCATAGACGTTGTTGAGTAATATAGCAAAACAAGTTTCCAAATCTAGTTGAGAAACTTTTTTTAATCCATTGGATGAACCTATAGTGCAATGAATAATCTCTACCTGTCCGAAAGTGAATTTACCTTGTAATCCTTATTTTGCAATTTGGATCTTAATATCTTCCACTAGATTACCCATTTATGAAAAAAAATAAGAAAGGTTTCCTTCCACCTTTCTGACATTCTCATTACATTGGAAAACTCTGGTTGCCTTCGTTGATGGGTAGTAACTGTATAAGCTGCAGAAGCTGAACCGAAAAAGTTTCCAAGTATGGCATCCATTTTATCAACCTGATTCGGTATAGAATGAATATTATGCAATTTCGGGTTTTATTATATAGAAAGCTGGCCAGGCTTTACATTTAATGGGGCTTGAAAAATAGAGCAACTTTTTTATCTCTCTTCTCATTCGTCTAGACTAAACGAACGTTATTCCGTACTCTACCACAAGCCTGTAAACAATCATTGTGCAGACCTAGAGCAAATCGCAAAAAATGATTATGCTATCCGTCAAGAAATATGACATTTTGATCTTCTCGCAGCCTTCGGGGACAGTGTTCCATTTCTTATACTTATTATTTTCTTCAAACAGGGATGCTCCCCAGGACTAAAACAAATCTCGGCATCGGAGGCCGGAGCATGACCGTTCACTTCGCAAGGGTTGGTTGTCCGATGGGACGTAAGAAAAAATAAAAATTATGAAATGTATTTGGGATTTGGAAATGAGCAACATTCTGTGTAGCATTTTGCGCGCAAGTGCAGCCTTCAAAACAAGAGCATTCCGAAAGGGGGATTTTCTCCCACCCTTCGACCGACACCCGACAGTAGACTCGAAGTTTGTGGAACTTTTCACCGCAAAACTGTTACGGTTCTGTTGCAAACGAAACTACATAGAAGAGAAGTTTTTTGTTTGTTTCCTTATGTGGATCATTCTGAGTTATGCTAATGATGTTGGCAAACGGATATTTATCTATGCTAGCATCTTCCAGCAGAGCAACTTGTAGAAAATAAACTTTTCTTTTTTTCTCTTGTTTCTTTACAGGTAACACTTAAGGTTTCCTTAGTCGACAGATTATTGTGACAACAAGAAGACAAATGGAAAACGATTTATCTACACGTAAACAGAAATCAA
Organism: Malaya genurostris; assembly: GCF_030247185.1. Lineage (NCBI taxonomy): Eukaryota > Metazoa > Arthropoda > Insecta > Diptera > Culicidae > Malaya > Malaya genurostris. Next base: position 120,294,379 of record NC_080571.1, on the reverse strand, counting down.
AGAACTTTTCGCAACGCATATTTGAGCTACTGTGGACTCGTAATCTAAATATCAATATCCAGTAAATGCTTACAAGAAAACTATTCAATCTATCGGTAATCGAAAAGGCCACCAAGTTCTTCACCTACCTTGGATTGAGAAAGCATAAATCAAACAAATTGGTTTTTGATTCTACGGTCCATTACCGTACCGAATCAAGAGGAAAAGTTTAAAACTTTTCAAAAAAAAAAAAACGCCAATGCTCGTGGAAGCCATTCTTCTTTTCCGCCCAAATAGAATTTTCGTTCGTCGAAAAGTTGTTGCCTCTTTATCTATACCTATTCCATCGAGGTGGGTTCTGAGCGTGAACTCGATTTTCCAGAGTTATCCGATGATCATTTCAGGCATTATGTCGTTGAGCTCCGTGGCGTCGAAATATTTATGAATAAATCATTTGCTGTGCTTTTTTTCCATTATTTTCGAGACACGTTCAGTGGTTCTCCTCCGTACATCAAGACTTGATATTTACATGGTTCTAACAAACTATGCCCAGTCGGAATAAGGGGGGTGTCAGCCAGCTTCAGTGTGGGTGAGGTTGAAACTCGGCAAACGAGGCGACAACGGCCAAAGAAAATAAAATATGAAATATGAATGGATGGGAGCAACTGTCTCCAGGAAGCGTGAACTGATGACGACCAGCATAAAGATATTTTTACGTTCTGCCACAATATCGTTCCCCAGCCGGGAGTTATTTATTTATTTGATGATCGAAACCGAACTGGTGCGATAACGAGAAAAGTTGTACAACCAAATCGAAGAAGATTACAAATGGTATGATAATTAAGTTTTTATGGGTATGTGTTGTGTGCTTTCACGTCTTGCTGATTTATATAAGATTATCCAGCTTTCCAGCGAGTGGGAATCTGCTCGAAATGACCAACTGGGGAATGATTGTGCTGAAATGTAGCATACGGACGTGTATGAACTGAACCCGATAGAACACTTGTCTGCAGAAAATCTTGCCTTGCTCTAAAGGAATGCTCATAAAACTCGAGCAATTCTGTGAAAGGCATATGGCAAAACACTGCATGCTTCACGTTCATCAGCCTCTTCCTGTTGCTCTCAAGCACACACAGCAATATACACAATTACATCCATAAAAAAGAAAGAAACGGTTTGTCCATGCATCCATTATGTCTACTCTCACAGACCTCCAGTCTGCGGTTTAAGCCTTAAGCGAAATGGCAACTTGATGAAGTGCAATGAAAATAGAATGGAAATTTATAGGTTTTTCAAATGGCTCTGGCTATTATGTGATTGAGAATATTTGTTATTTTCTTATTTTTATATTTTTGGAATTTCTAGTCTTCCTCAATGGGGAGCTGGAAGTCGGGAGGTTCTCTAATCAATATTCTCAATTACGAATCATAAATTGTTATTTTGGTCTTTCTCATGCAGATAAACATGGAACTGAACTTTTTTTTAAAACGTAGATCTAAAATTTTTGAACTTTACATGCCATACGCCTAAGACTGTTCAGATTGAAAAAAAAATTTTGTTCAGTGATTGATTTGTTTAAAACAAGTTTGTGTAAGTTTGTTTTAAACAAGTTTGTGTAAGGTTAGGGACTGACAGAAGACAGGGCGTTCAAATGTTCATCCAAACGATTCAGTATGTAAGGAAAGTGCTTGTTTAGCCACTAGTAATGCAGGTGTCAGTGCCGAGATCAGCCAAAATTTATTTTGATCAATATTAGGATCAGGGTCAATATCTTACAAGTATAATCAAAAAAGTCTAGAAAATGACAAAAAATGTGAACTGAATTATTGAGTAGTAGGAAAATGATTCAATCAAATTATTGCAGCAATGATGCCTGATGTTTAAATTTTCATCTTCGTCATAACTCTACACACTTAAAACAGATTCTTTACAGATTACCATCTATATAGCATTCGAATCAGTTCGTTGAGATCAGCAAATGCGTGTGTGACAAATAATTGCACTCAATGTTCTCGGAGATGACTCAACCGTTGACTACAAATGAAAAGTTGTATACTCCCAAACACGTTTCCTGAATTTCAGTCGGATCCGACTACTGGTTCCGGAGCTACAGGATGATATGTGAAACGAAATTAAAATAACGTAACTAATTTTTCCCAGAGATGGCTGAATCGGTCTAAGGTTCAAATGAAATCTAAGATTCAAATGATAGGTCTTACGATCCTATAAGACATCTTGCTTTTTAGTCAGATCTAACTTCCGGTTTTGGAGATACAGGATGATTTGTATAAAAATTACCATGTCCCATAAATTAATCAGATTTATCGGGTTTGCAGATTTGGATAGTCGATAACCAAATAAACTTATTTCAGTTTTTGCGGTGTTCAGTTTTCAATCCGGAAGGTACCCATAAATCTAGCTGACACAACGATTTCTCAAAAATGTCTACACTGATTTTCAAAAATTTTGAATCAAATGTAAACTATACAGCTCGTTAGGTGAATTTAACTGACATCGGCTACAACGATTTTCGAATTCCGGTTCCATTTTCGAATCGTTTCTCAAAGCGCAATCGGCCAAATCGATTTTCATGAACAAAAGTTAAAATTAAAAGACTTGTGAATTTCATCCAATTCCAACTTCCGATTCCGGAATTACAGGGTGATGAGTTTTAAAAATATAGAAGATAAGATATAGATAAGACAATTCAAAAATGCTTCCAAGTTGGGCTCAAAACATTATTGCATTTTATTCGATATATATTAATTTATGGCCATACGAAATGTTTTGGATTATGCTGTTTCCTAAATACTGACGATAAACTTTAAAGTGGAACTTATCTCGACATTTCATGAAATGTTCGATCGATTGTCACATGTTAAGATTCAAATTCGATCCGATTTGCAGTCCCGACATTACAGGGTAATGAGTGATTGAAATCTCAAACAGCGACCTAAAACGACGGTCATTTAAATATGGTTATGAAAACTAAAAACATCGAACAATATTCACGCAAAACACATATGCAGATTGGTAAAAAAAGGTTTTATCTCACTGCTAGGTAGATTAAGCACGTTTTTGTATTTTGAATAAAAATGAGGATTAATAAAACACTCTCTGTAGCTAATTTTTGCTTTTGTGATAGTTGCATATAATAATGAAGTAAAATCCTCCCTACGCCAAATTACAGATGACTCGTAATGCATGATTCAATTCAACATTTGAAAATTAACACATTTAGGATTGCCAAAAATTTTACAAATTATACAATTTTGCCTAGACGTTTACCGAGCACTCTGTTGTGCAAATTTCGTCATGAAGAATGAATACTTGCTCTTTAACACGTAACTCTGGAACTGGTACTCAGATTTAGATCAAAGACATCATATTAACAAGATATACAGCTCTCACATTTCCCGAACAAATCATTGGCAACATCCTTTTTTGCGAGCATGTCGCCCCGTCAAATTCGTGCGCGCCAAAATAGCAGGGTTGCGCACCCATACAATTGACATGATATGTTGAATGTGATGCCGTGCGATGGCGTTGCTGAACTGAAGATTGACTTCGCTCCAAGCTGACAGGGTCTGTTTAGATGGAACTCAAAAATAATTTAAGAAGCAATATGAACTTGCCAGGTTTGCCAGATAATAATGCGAAATTTTTAGAATGGAAATACTTATTGATTGTAAGTAATGGATTTAAGTTACTTTATTCAAATATTCACTTTTGAAAGCTAATCATTTTTCCATTTTTACTCCAGCTCACGAATATCACGTCGCAAGAGCCGTTAATCCTTTGAAGCGATCCAGTAGAGAAGCGATTTTTTCCACATTACTATAACTAGCGGAATGTTGCTCAGCAAATGCGTAAGACAAGTGATAGTCAGAGGGGATCAAATTGGGGAAGTATACGTCTTTCTTTACTATGAGGTGCCTTTTTTTCGAATATGATTTAAAATTAACACTTTGTCTGGATTCCTTCAATGTGATCCTTGAAAGTGAGTTTTTTGTCATACGTTAAACCTAAGTATTTAGCTTGATCAGATCATGTCAATTCCAAGCCATTCAATTTGAGAATGTGATTATTGTTTGGTTTAAGAAAAGATGCTCTTGGCTTATGTGGAAAGATAATTATTTGCGTTTTTGCTGCATTTGGTTTAATTTTCCATTTTGACAGATAATCACTGAAAATATTAAAACTTCTTTGTAGGCGACTGCAGATCATTGTTAGATTTCTACCTGTGGCTAATAGACTTGTGTCGTCACAGAATAGCGATTTCTGACAACCAACGGGTAGATTTGGAAGATCAGAAGTGAAAATATTATACAAGATTGGAGCTACGCTCGAACCCTGCGGAACACCGGCTCGTACAGGTAGCAATTCAGATTTACAATTCTGATAGCTAACCTGAAGAGTACGACCAGTTTAATAATTTTGAATCATTTTCATCAAATAAATAGGAAACTGCAAATCAAACATTTTTGCTATTAAACCTTTGTGCCAAACACTGTCGAATGCTTTTTCTATGTCTAGAAGAGCAACTCCAGTGGATAACCCAGAAAATTTATTTGCTTTTATCATGTTCGTTACTCTGACAAGTTGATGAGTAGTTGAATGTTCATGACGAAATCCAAACTACTCTGGTAAAAAAATTTAATTCTCATTTATGTGAGACATCATTCTCAACAAGATAATTTTTTCAAAAAGTTTACTGATAGAAGAAAGTAAGCTAATTGGACGATAATATGAGGCGCCTTATAAAAATTCATTCTGTACAAGAATAGGCAAAATTTAATCGTGAATAACTCTTATATTATGCAGTAAAATAATTTTTTCCGTATCATAGGAAAAATGTCTAGCAATTTATGATAAAATTTTCAGTAAATGTTTAGTACAAACGAGCTTAAAGGCGAAATTCATGGCCATAATAAGGCGCAAACTATTTTATTCGCATTAATTGAACAAAGCGTATTGTGCAAAACCGACACTTAGAAATGCGGAATATTTTAGGTGGGCTTACGACACGTTTTGTTCGCTAGTAACATAGGCACTATGTACGGTTATAAACCAAGAGTATTTTTAACTGAATAATATTAGGGAGACACATTTGTGCATGTTGTTTGAGACGGTCATTTTAGTTATTCAATATATAACTGAAATACTCTTATAATCGGCCAGAACGCTATTGAATGTTTTTGAGATCTGATGTATACTTCAGTGGAACTTATCATCGTGAACCGATTTCGAATGAATTTTGGAGTAAAAGCTCTCATTTGAATCCAGAAATGTTGTTTTTGGTCATTTTCACTGTGTGCGCGGGGAAGTTAACGTGCGGCAAAATTACTTTCTATTGTGCTTTCGAGCACATAAGATTTAGATTAGATTCAGTTTCGTCATTTGCTATCAAAAGCGATAATTTTTTTTTGGTTTCACTCATAGAGGTTTTAACCTAGAGATCATTTGCCTTTTGGGTCAGAAAAGCTTTCTAACCCTATGTGCGAGGTTAAGGATCGAACACAGGTGGGCTGCGTGAAAGGCATCGACTAACCCATCACGCTATACCCGTCCCCTGGCAGTAGGGATTAGTATTCTCCTAGCTCGAAAAGCTCAGTACAAGACACCATCTTAATCCTAACAAATGCACAAAATCGTCTAGGTTTTGCAGTTGATGTTGATGATTGGCTAGCGTCGAACCATGATTTTGGGTGCTTAGGACTCTCAAAATAAAACCATTTTCCATTTACTAACCGTTTTCAGCTTTTCCCGCTGTTTATCATTCAGCTCATGAGGAACTTATTTTATCACATTTTGGATTGTTCCCATAACGTGTAGAATGATCTGTTGATCATACTTTGTCTTCGTTTCATCGTTTCAAAGTCGTGATCGATAGAGCATGTTCCCTGTACGTTTTTCCAAATAAAGTAATAAATCAACACTTCCCACATATGCTCTTCACTTGACAAAAATTTCGACATGTTCACATCACTGAATATACCTTATGATCAAAAAAGAACCGGAATTTTCATTTTAAAATTCCCGCGCTTGTCCAATCGGTAAACTTTTATTCTCTCAACGTTGGCAACACTTTTATACACATTTTGTCAATTTTTGACGCATATCGTACGATTAGTTTTTGTTTGGCGTCTATACAAAGAAGTTGAAAAATTTTCGTGTGGCGATTTTTATAATGGATGAAAATTTAGAACAACGTGCGTGCATCAAATTTTGTGTTGCAAATGGACTTAAGTGTTCCGAAACGTTGAAAATGTTAGAAAAGGCCTTTGGTGAATCGTGTCTAGGAAAAACACAGGCATACGAGTGGTATAAACGCTTCAAAGGTGGTCGTACAAGCTTGGATCATGATGAGATCCCTGGCCGCCCAACAACTTCTTTGTATAGACGCCAAACAAAAACTAATCGTACGATATGCGTCAAAATTTGACAGAATGTGTATAAAAGTGTTGCCAACGTTGAGAGAATAAAAGTTTACAGATTGGACAAGCGCGGGAATTTTAAAATGAAAATTCCGGTTCTTTTTTGATCATAAGGTATTAAGATTTTTTTTCAATTGCTTGATGTATGTTAACCATCACTAAATTTCTGTTTGAGCTGTTAGTAGAATGTTCTCACTAATAGTACTGTTGTTGTACCGTTGAATTCCACTATGTTATATCACGTCATTACACTCTCACAAAGTCACTATTTTCACAGTCACTATTTTTCCGAAAGTGTATCAAACGTTATAATACAGATACGTATTTCGGAATGCTATTTGCATCCTTCTTCAGTGTATCGGTTTTATAAGTTTTATAAGTTAATAAACTTATAAAACCGATACACTGAAGAAGGATGCAAATAGCATTCCGAAATACGTATCTGTATTATAACGTTTGATACACTTTCGGAAAAATAGTGACTTTGTGAGAGTGTAATGACGTGATATAACATAGTGAAATATGTTAACCATGTTTGGCAGGTGTCATACCAACCAAACAAAAAAATACTCGTTTATACCAAATATTAATTATCCACACACATTTGTATCTTAACGCTCACTTCATATCGGTATACTTGATATATATTTGAAATAACTAGTGGTCGAAATTTCAACTAGTAACGAACAATATTTAGTTTTTTCTGTTTTTCAAACTATTATTTTAGTTTACCTTAACAGAGACGACAGTTTCGTATACATAAGTTCATGGTTTTGCTAGGAAATTCCGCTCTTCAATATGTGCGTTCGCATTTAAACGGAACCCCTTCTCGAAACAAGAAAGTGTAACCGTAGAGAAGGTTGTTGGGCACATCAGCAAGCGGACCTACTGTGGATTTACTTTCACATTTTCATCGAAATTCTGCTGTTCTTTTTGCATTCGAGGAACTCGAATGATGACATCGATCATGGAGTACTGGATGATCGTTATCCACACTTTTCATCACCAACAAAGCAAACGGTTCTCTTTAGGGCAACCAAAATTCTCGATAAATTATTTTCGAAAAAAATATCTCGTATAGATACAAATAAGTTTATAGGGAACAAAAAAACTGCTACCCAAATATTCAAAACAAAAATTGTACACTGATTTGGGTAACAGTTGTGTATTCCTAGTTAAGGACTTAAGAGTGCTTCTTCTAAATGTGTAGAAGAACATTCATTTGAACAATTTTGAAATCGCATTAGGCTGATGAAAAACACGGTCAAACGCATTTCGCGCCAAATCGAATTGGGAGTTTTCAGTAGTATTCTAGTGGCTTCTTAAGCTTCGTTAGCTTCTAACCTTTCGTGTTCTTTAGAAAAAAAACTATAACTATATATCATTAGCTCATGAGATAGTGTCAATTATACCCTCTACCCCCAACAAAATGTTTTCGTTCTTCCTCTCTATTAGAATTACAAACAAAAGAAGTAGCTGTTCCGCGTCATACAAATGGTCGGTATCGTTTTGTAACGTCAACCGTTATTACCTTTCCTATCCATTCTTTTCACAGGTCTTTCAATGAAAATAGCCATCATTTTTTTGTTGTTGGCTTGCTTAATTATTGCAGGCGTCATGCACGTAATTGCCCGCTTTATGGCTACTCCCACCGGTGCGAGGACGCAATCACGCATACCAGACATGAGGATTTAACGAGGACAAGGAATGTCACCGCTCAACAACGATCGCCTGCTATGCTATTTGACACCTTTTTCAAAGATGTATTAGCTCATACATGGCACACGCATACTTCCAGGGTGTCAAATCATCAAATACCCATCAATTATGCACTGTTAAACTCCCAGTGCACACGCCAAAATACAAGTCACGCTAACGAGATACAAGTCAAGTCAGTCAGTCGTTCATCAGGCGTCAGGCAGTACAGGACCAACAATATGTGCCCTTAAAAATCAACCTCCCCTACCCGTGAATGTTAGTCGGCAGACGAAGGAAGGAAGAAGCGAAAACTGGCAAAGGTGGGACCACATCCTGTACCTTTCTAGGGGATGTGATTTTTCGACCTATGCTTTTGCAGTCGCATGCTTCCCGATAAACCTCTCGCACCTTCTATTACTGTCCGATGAACCAATAAACGCATTGGCAGTATAATCAAGGTGCCATTACAAAGCGTAACACGATTGTGCTTTTATCGAGACTGTTATTGTTATACCGAGGTTGAAATCAATGCATTTGGACCGTCGTTGTAGGGTTTCGTCGGATCGTATTTTCAGCGTAATGCCATTCCGAAAAGGTTTATTCGGCTGGAAAACCATGCAGTGCTCACAATGAGTTATACTGTCGGTTGCTGGTGACTTTTCTGTGCGGATGTGGAAATGTGTTTCCGGAAAAGTGATGGCATTGGCAGATTTTTCGTCACACTAAGGTTGTCGTTTATGTAATCGGTAGTGAAAATCGACGTTAGACACGGCGATAGCTTGTGAATTCAACTGAAAACATACTTACACCTACACACACACATATGTGTATAATCTGGGATGTAATTTTTCTATGGGAATCAATTATGCAAAACATGGAATGGTTTCAAATATTTGGAATAATATGAGATAATTTTAGCGAACGACAAACATTCACATAACTCTCTAATCTGTGGAACTGGTCTAAGCCATTTGGTCTAATCTGGAATGTGACATAATAAATTCCTGAAAGCAACTCAATGGAATGTATTCCTATATTAGCGTAACTCACATTGCTTTGAGCAGTTCCACGGATGGAAGAAAGTTGTAGATTTTATCTCTGGTGGACAGTCATGCCTACACCCAATATATTGGTGACCTTATTCCACATAGGATGCCATTTTTAATGACCTAACTTATCAAATTACGGAAAATTATATTGTATTAACTTTATTATGCAATTTAACTGCTTCTAACTATAATTTTCATTCAACTAGCGATGGCGACAGTATAAATTAATATGTACCATTTATCAACCAAGGGATGTCCCAATGATTCCTAGATGTCATTCAATTATTCATATATGTATAATACAAATTAATTGTTTATTTGTTTATTTGGGAGCAGGAAAAAGCCCATTGAAGCCGAAATTTACAATCTCTCTCTCCAGCAGGCATAAAACCTCCTCATCTTCTTATATACAATAGTATAGGGTAAGGTGTTCGGTTTCGAGCATTGTTCGGTTGCCGGCACCAGACCGTAACTTTTGACAGAAAGCAGATAGTGTCATTCCGACAAATGTCATGTGTGTGTGTACTGGTAGCATGTTCTTTTTGAGTCGAATACTAAAGAAAACAGACGCTTGTTCTTTTTGCTACGCTCAAAATAAAATTTTAATTGCGTGAAAATCAACCCAACAGTTTTTTTCTGATTTTTTTTAATAGTATCATAAGCTTAAGAGCATCAATCGAAACGGTGAGCGAATTCAATATTTATGATGTAAAATCGATCTATTTCGTGATTTAATAATTTTCAAAATGTTTAGCGATCTCGGTTCCGGCACCTCAAGGTGTTTGGTTACCGACACCCCATTTTTTTCGATAAATCGTGAAAAATTGTCAGTGATATGCATAGATGCCGAATCTGCATATTTGTCTGTAAATTATCAAAATTTCGTAGATATCCTGCAAACTTTTTTTCGTCTGAAGACTTTTTACATACTTTTGAAACTTCGATTGTTTACCGACAACTGTCAGAATTTACAGACTTTTGAAAATCGGCGCGATCTTTTTGTTTTTGCTAGCTAAAGTTATTGTATGAACTGGCATCTCTGGTGATATGCAACACGTAGACAAATTGACAGCTTCAATATATCCTTCATATACCTTATGATCAAAAAAGAACCGGAATTTTCATTTTAAAATTCCCGCGCTTGTCCAATCGGTAAACTTTTATCCTCTCAACGTTGGCAACACTTTTATACACATTCTGTCAAATTTTGACGTTACCAACGTTGAGAGAATAAAAGTTTACCGATTGGACAAGCGCGGGAATTTTAAAATGAAAATTCCGGTTCTTTTTTTATCATAAGGTAAGTAAAAACTTTGGTTGTCTGGTTCAGTTTGCCATGGCGACTTCAAACAAATCGTCAAAGCCAAGAAAGAAGAACTTTAATGCACTGATTAATGACATTAAACGTTGCTTAGTGGATAAGAAGCCAATAAATTCGACTGCAGTAACGTATTCAATGCCGCGAAGCCGATGGAAGACCGGCCAAATCGACACCAAAAGCGTAACCATCCAAATCATCGGCCAAGAGAACCAAGGCGAAGTCACCATCAGACAACGGAGACTTTTATCCGAAATGCCTCCGAAAAGAATAAATTCCGTTTTTTCTTTGAACAATTGCAGTCTTTACTTATATTTTTCAATTTTTAGCGAAATTTATTAGGATGCCGGCAACCAAACACTTTCCCCTATGTTTAGTACATGAAAAATAACTACACTCTTCCTATAATTTAGTTGACGGGTCAATGCGATCGGGTCATTTTGCTGGTAGCCGTTTCGCCGAAAGCCACTCAACCGAAAGACACTTCGCCGGATGGGTCATTCCGCCGAATGGATAATTTTGCCGAAATGGTTTTTTTTCTGAACTGAGAATATCGTGCAGAGTATAAATATCACCTAATTAATATATAAAATAAAACGACCATAAATGCAATGCAGTATTGCAGTCGAGTTTAGCGGCTTCTCTAATAAAAACGGATGTTGTACTGCCGGCGTTTCGACTACTGATTTAGATCTTTATGCAAAAAAATATTCTCACATTCCTTGCCTGAAAATAGTAGATCCTCAAAGATCATCTTAGGTAGTTTGCATTGGTAAAATGAATGTTTTTTTTTAAATAATAGCACCATTTGAAGTTTGACTACGCAATTAAACAATCGTGAGCATGCGATTTTCAGACAAGAAACGTTAAAATATTTCAATGATTTGATTTAGTCTTGTTAAGACATAGAGTCGTCTTGAACTAGTTTTAAATTTGATCAGTGTCTTACGGGAAAAACAGCTTGCAAAAATGAAATGTGTAAAATATTTCTTGTGATAAACATTCAAATCAGTGGTTAAAATGTCGGACAATAACAATAACTGTTATTCAAAATTTAAACTGATTGAATTCTGCCTATCCGCCAAAAACATTTATTTACTTTTATTAGTTAGTAATTTTTCCACTTAGCTAGCTAGTAATTTTTCCACTACTTTTTTGTTAATAATTTTTCGGGAAGGTACACCAAAGCAAATGCTTTGATTCTTAGAAGTTAATAAAGTCAACTAGTTTTCCTGAAAATTCCATTCCGAGATTAAAAATCAATCTAGAAAGTTGAATAAAGAAAATGATCTTTCTAAATTGAACACCGGGAAATAATTTTATTGGATATTCAAAATTACAATTTTTGGACGGTTTTGGATCAACAAAACGGTTGTAAGCACTATTAACTTTATGCTTTCTTTAGTTGAAATCAATTTCAATGCGATATACAAAGAATTGTATGATTCGGCGAAATGGAATTCGGTGACATGACCCGTTAGGCGAAATGGCTCCTGGTGAAACGGATTGCTTGAAAATTTGTATGTATGGCCAACAACTAACAATAGCTACTAGATAGAACAGTTTTCTGGTTTGAATTTAGCTTTGAGACCGGGAATTTGTACGGAGAAAGTTCAATATCAACTGATAGAAGTAAAAGACCTCTAATTTTAATCCACGTCCGAGAAAGTTCAATATCAACTGATAGAAGTAAAAGACCTCTAATTTTAATCCACGACCGAGAAAATTGGTTCAATCGTAAGGCTATTCTCTAAGAATTCGATGCGAGCTCCAGTGCTTTGACCATCACTTCTGGTACGTCTAGTACCAGATATCATGAAATGGTGAAAAGTAATAATGTTATTGAATTTTTTTTAATGTTGTTCATTTATCAGAATAAAATTATATTGTGTCTTTGTTTTCGTTTGGAAAGTAATTTTTCTAGTGCTACAGACCCTTTATTTCGAGTAACTAGAACTTAATCAATGTCTCCTAAGTATCAAATCAAAGGTGATAAACTGCTCTAGTAGAGTGAAAGTCAGTTCAATAGTAACGCTGATTGCATTTAAATATTAGTTTCACCTCACACCAATAAGGGCGGAGCTAACGCGACTAGACATACATCAAACCCAAAATGGACGGTTTCTTGAATAATCATTTCATAATCGATTTTCTTATTTGATTCTAAAAGGAACCAATACACTTCGATGCTTAACAATGTTGATCCTGCGATTGTTTTTTATCAGGATCCGATTATCGGTTCCGGAGTGGCAGGGTGACTAGTGTTTAAAATTTTGAACCATCAAGTAATTGACGTAAGAATGTACGAAAAAAACTGTTTTCAAAATTGTTTGAAATTCTGACAGTATATGTATTCAAAATCACGTTTTCGTTCGGCACGTCAGTTAGATAATTGTTCTTCGGTGTAAAACCGAAAAAATATTCTGTAATTAGGGGCTGTCCATAAAAGACGTCACGTCGCAAGGGGGAGGGGGTGTTTCATAAAACGTGACCTTTTGTGACAGGGGGAAGGGGGGGAGGTTTTTGGAATGTGACGTCCAATATTTTCAATGAGCGCATTTTCGAAATACCTAATTATATTACTGCTTTGCCCTATTTCCTGAAAAAATCTCCACAATAAACGTTTACATTCTATAGGAAAACGTGTATTTGTTTATGTAAAAGCTTTTTCTTGTAAATTCGGAAATGAATGATGCAGGAAATCATTTCTGTTGTGATAAAAAAAGTGCACGGAGGGGTGAGTAAATTAGCGAAATTAATATATTTTGCCTAATATGAGTAAAAAAGAAAAAGATGCCTTCAAACGGTTTAACTTAAGTTATGCACTGACAATTTTTTCAGTAATTTGATTTTCTAGCTTCAACTGATCTTGAAGATTCTCCAGCAGGGATCTCGTTTTGATGAGGTTTTGGTCTTTATTTTCTCAGCCCTGTATGCTACACTAAGGAAATATTATTCTTTACCTAAAACAATAATATATCTGTATACCCCTAGGAGGAATAAAACAGATGATTTAAATGTTTCATCAATTCCAACCAAATACTTTTGTTAATTGATATTAATAAAATAATTCCGATGATTTTGTAGTTTTAGGGATATTTTTTATTCTAATGACAGCATGTAATAAATCGATTTTTCCCTCATATTTGTATGGTTTGTCATACATATTGAGAATGTATTGAGATGAATTTTATTTATTTTAAATTCGTGACATGTGACATAGGGGGGTGGGGGGTCTTTGCTTCTGTGACAATTTGTGACAAAGGGGGAATGGGGAGTCAAAAATCGTCCAAAAAAGCGTGACGTCTTTTATGGACAGCCCCTTAGTAAAACGTTTACGTCTGTTTAGCGATGTTTTGTTGAACTTTTTTTTTGTTTATTAGTTTATTTAGAGCAGCGAAAAATCCGGTGGAGTTAGTTTCTGTCAAACTTGCTCTCCAACAGGCATAAAACATCCTTATCCTTTGCATCAACAGATTAGAATCATCCAAATGATACATTTCACTTGAACATAGTATTTCTAACCTAACTAAAACTAAAACTAATTAGATAGTAAACCTAGGAATAATTTCTTGACAACGTTTCGTGATAGTTTAGTTGTTGGGTTAGGTGTGATGACGAGTTGAAAACGAAATTTAAAGAAAATTTATAATTCTTGGTAGTTGATGATCAAAATGCTCAACGTGGTCGGTTCTCAGATACCGGTTCCGGAAGCACAGGAAGTGTGGTCAGAAAATTTTGTAGCACAGATTTCATCTTAAATAAATTTCTTAATTAAACGATAATGAAAGTGACATCAATACACCATCAGGCGGATAGACACCAACTTTTGATTGATTTCTTTTTATGGTAATAGTAAAAATTCAAAACAGAAATGGGGGCTTAAAACGTTAATTTTATGCAGCTTGTTAACAAAATTGGAAAAAATAATACTGTTATAATGCTTTCGATTGTTTGGTACGCTAAAAACCACTCCTAAGATGTTCTTGGTTCTGAACAAATCTCGTGACATTGATAGTTTCCTAGACGCTCTCCGTTAAACAAATTTCATCACCGTTTTCACAGCAAAACTCAGCAAATCACCATCAAAAACTTTTCCAATTCCGTTTCGACCCCGGTAGTTGCCCCCTCGCTCGGCCGGTAGCGGATTATCACATCACAACACACGCCAAGCGCCGGAGAAAATATTTAATTTGGCGTAAATTTCGCAGGAAATCTCCTTGAAGAGGGATCAGCGTAATTGAGGCAGTAAACACACAGTCGCCCGAATCCACTTTCGACCGAGGCGTGTGGACTGTGGGCAAACTTTACAAGCTCCGAACCAAGCGCGCGCCTTTCGCCGGATCCACTTTGAAAATCAAACGCATATCGCCGCTGTGGCTTCAAAAACCGAAGAAGAAAAAAACGAAAACTGAACCGATAATAGTATGATTACCATTACCGCATGTCAGTATCCAGTTTCATTTTCTCCCTCACTCGACTGAAACGAAGCAGAAACGATTCCCTTCTAATGGGCTTAGTCTGCTCCTGGGCAGGAGGTCTCCTCCAAGGGAGAGTCCTCGCCTGGTAGTCCTAGTTGGAAACAAAGTACCTTCGGATTCGCTAGGAGAACGGCACAGTATCCAATTCAATGCTGGCCCGCAACTGCGTGCGGTGGAAATTTTGTTTTTATAGATAATCAATATTTTTCGATATGTTGATGTAAAGCGATAGAATACACACAATAAGCTATCGGAGAGGAAGGATCAAATAAACGCATTGGAAACACCCTGTGGAGTCTGTCTGTCACAGTCAGGATGGACTGTGCTGTGAACCGGACGGGTGGGTTTCACTTTATGGAGGTAGGAACATGAAAACAAACAGCGTGTTCACGCAAAGTGCCCTCAGACCAGCGGGGTTTGTCCGGTTTTCGGTTCTCGTCGAGGCAAGATGGGAAGAGCAGCTGCAATGTTGTATCCCGTTAGACGGGAAGCTTTGTGCCGTTGATGGCGAGTGAATGGCCTTACGGCTTGTTAATTAAATACGGCAGCCGGAGTTCCAATTTAGGCCAAACGACATACTGCCTGGGGATAGAACCGAAACATCTATATATTGATTGAGTAATTCGACGACCTCCACACTACGCAGGCAGTATTTGCCCGTTTGCATTGTTTGAAACGAAAACCAATGAAATGTTCTGCTTTCGACGAGTCGAAAATTTTGAAATGTGTGTTCTGTGGCACAGATTGAGTTTTGGTTGCAATTTTTCACTATAGTTCGGAAATGGTACGAGAGATATGGCTAGACTTATAGCAGTAAGTGAGTTTCGGCTGGCACGATGTGATAGTATTGTTACAAAAATGTTTCCGCACGCTCGTGAATTCTAATTTGATATGATTAATAATTTTATGATTTTACTGTTTTCAATGAGCATGTTAAAATGTTCCATTTTCGATAAGGACTTGTGATTCATTTGAAGATTCACATTACAATTTAAGAATACATCAGCGTATTTAAAGACATTAGAAATTTTGCTTTGTATTTAATTTCACATTTTCGATAGTATTATTACAACTTTAACTCAAAAAGAACAATTACCCTAGGCTTTTGATGATGAGCTACAGGGCGCGTACCCCCGTTTGGCGGATGGTAAAGGGAGTCAATTTACACTTTTCACAAGGTAAAGAATGTGGACACAGTCGGAACATAGCGAGATCGATCGTTGGCTTATACATGTAAAAAAATGAAAATTGTCTGGTTACCGGGTGAAGTAACATAGATTGTAGAATACTTTCATTTCCACAATTTTTAGATAATTTAAGTAATAATCGTATGTATTACTTCAGACATAAAAGACTACATAAGAAAGCAGGGCCAATACCAAAGCGGATACAATACGAAATTCTCCGAAGATTCATAAACATAGACATTAAAAACACAGAAGCGACAGGATGACAAAATAGCAATACAATACAGACACACGACCCAATGATTGATTGGTTACCGGGTGAAGTACTTTTCCTGCCCAAGTGACAAATTCACTGGCAAACTTGCAATAGAAGATACTCGTATCTTTTGTGGGAAATTGGTTACCGTAAAGGAATCTGTCGCTTGGGTTACATGCTGGAGGGTTTCCTCCTTCGTTACTAGTGTTCATTTGGGCATCATAGCCTAGTTCGTCGGGTATGGAAAGTTTGGAGCCTTACATATTGCATTTCTTCTGTACCTCCATGGGTACACTAGGGAATTAATTATTGCGTTGTCGTTCATGCTATATACAGTTTTTTTGCGAACAAATTTGAACTACTCATTTCGATTTTTTATGAGTCTATGCAACCGGCTATGTGGATATCTAAATCCACGCGGGTTCTGTTCTAAAACAAACAATTCAGATACGTTTACGGAATATTGATTTTTCTTCTACTGTTTCTATTGGCGTCCTCTCGAATACCATCAAACTAAAACCACCTTCCGTTCATAGTGCCATAACATATCGAGATTTCAATCTTCTCACCACTAGACGGCAACGACAAACAACACCAAAAATCCCCCGGGAAATTTGTGATATGTCATAACATTTCACCTTTGTCAGCTTCGACTCTGTGATTGGTATGTGCTTTGCAGCTTGTTCAGTCATTTTTTTGTCATACTCTCTCGCTAATAGTACAAATCTTGCTACAGCTGTATTTCACGGTATGCACCATGCAGGATGAACACGAAGATACGTTCGCCGCAAGACAAATGCACACCAGGGAAAGCTTCACGTTTTCCATGCACGACATTGCTGCACTTCTGCACTTCTGCACGCTTCTCGGCTCCGGGCCGTCGATGTTCCAGTTTAACCTATGCAGATGTTGATAGTTATCCTGAAGCTGGATAACCTGCCGACGAGTCGTGCAAAACGTTTTCGCTACCACAAACGGGCACCGAAGATGCTCTATGCTTCTTAGCTGGCGCCGAAAGGCTTGAGCACTTGTCTACCGAAGATCGGAGATAGGGCATGGTAACCTGGAGACGCGGATTAAATTGTACGCCAAGTGCGTTTATAAAGTTTTTATCATGCGGTGAAGAATTCGGAGAAATGTGTTATTATGTTTTTATATATAATAAAACTTCATAGCATGAGGTAATACGATTATTTTAATTGCAAAACTCACTAAAAGGAGGTTTTTCCTCGGACGGTTCCATGCTAGGGGATTTCTTTTGGAAACTGTGCATCATCAAGCCTTTGAATTCACTAACCTACTTCATTTCATTATGACCCGCTTAGGAGTATCAAACCAATTACCGTCATGTAGCGGAGAAGTGCAACCTCTTGAAAATATTGTCGCTTCCAGATAATAACGTTTCATGTGATGCGTATAATTTTCACACCGTCTCAGATTCTAGGCGCTGTTGCCTTTTCTCGGTTACACCACATTAAGTATGCAAATGGAAAGGAAGAATGAACGAGTGACGAAACCGTCGCACGTCCCCTCCCGCAGGGGGTTGTCATAATATTTGACCTTTTTGTCGTGTAACAATTTGTTAATTTTATTTTTATGTAAATCTTTTACCATTGCAACCCACATCAACATCAACGGCAGTCACTCGATAGATATGTAGTAGAGTGATTCTATCCTTAATCGGTTGTAGAAGAGTGGTTATGACTGCCGATGAACATGAAAGCTCCCGTAACTCTCTTTGTCTCTCTTTCTATCGGTGTGTTCTCGGTAGCATGTGTGGTGCGTTGTGAAATGGATCTGGCTTCTTTGATCTTCACACACAGCCCTCTGTTTGACACCATATTCTACCCGATGCGACAAAATTCTTGAGTTTTATGGAGCATGAGAAAGTGTCAAGGGTTCCTCTGGAATGATTCAACGTCGGACACTCTATAAAGCGGAACTAAAGTAGACATACACCGAGCATAATACTCATACATATCTCTATCGTCACGGCAGAACCATATACCGTTGAACAAGTGTCAATGATGGTCTTGACTTCTTCACGCATACGCTTCCCGAGGAAATTTTTTCAGCGGCATGAGATATTTTAAATTTTTACCAGATGTTGTGCAAATGTGCCCCACTTTGTTTTTTTCTCACTCTGCCGTTTCGTTTGTCAACTGTAGGTAGTGTACGTGAAATGGGAGAACCTTTTTGTTGTATGGTCCCGCTTGGTTTGTGGATGTGGCCGTCCGGATGATTGCCGGCAACGCATCCACATGATAAACGGCGTCGGCGATGATGTTCATCATCGTTTTCACTAGACTCGCATGCTAAGCATCCAGGACGGAGACACATAGGAAACAGCGCGACGGTCCATCAAAATGTTGTGACATCGTTTTTGCGGGACATTCAGTCGGAGAGACTCCCACATCTGCTGAGCGCAGTGACGGATGCATGCGGCTACATTCTGGTATCAATATAGGCAAACGGATCTGAGAACAATATTTACGAATTTTCTTGTTATTCCTGCAGAGCATGTGAAATGAGGAGGACTAAACTGTCGAAGGGGCCGCCCATAAGCAACGTTGATAGAAAATTTTAAAAAAATATGTGCCATTTTTTTAAATCTTCTATTGGTACAAATGATGCCTCTTGTAAATTTTTATAGGACTCTTACGCAGAAAACATTTTTCAAAATTTCAGTATAATTATAATAATCTTTCCACATTAAGTTTGTTAAAAGTGGTTCATTACAATTAGTGAGTAGTTCTTGTTTTGTGAATTTAAATTTTACTTATTTCTGGGCTGAATATTCACAGCTTAGTAAATATTAGCTAGAAACTTGATCCAATTTGGTTTATTTCAGACGAGTAGAGAGCAATATTCCAACATTGACATCGAGACAACGCTTTTGTCCAGTGCCTACATGGATAAAGATCTATTACCGGTACCATGATTTTTTAATCATGAAATCATGACCCATGCCTTCTCATGAAATTTCATAAGCAAAATGATTGATATCATGAAAATTTTCATGAAAGTTGTGTTATTGTGCAAGATACCAATCATTTTACTCATGAAATCATGACTTATTATCAATGAACTGGAAAATCGAACCGGTTTCATGTACAATTTCAATTCGTGGCTTCTAGTATTTCAAGACTTTCATAATGAAGAGTTTAGAGAAGAGATACTTAACAATATATACTTCCGGGCTCATCAAAATTTCTTTTCAGTCATGCCACTTAGTCATCAATTTCAAATCAATTTCATGTCCAAACAGAGAAGAAAAAGAGCTCCTTCCAGCTAAACATGCGGTGGAAAATATACTTAGCGGTAACAATAAGTCTACCGGGAATTAGTACAACACCCTAGTGAACGGTCTAAATGTCAAAATGGGAATTGAATAAAATCAATACATAATTCGAACTCTCTGTGCGAAAAAAATGGGTTACCGACGAATAAATATGAAAATCTACCGGAACATTGCCATTTCTATGATCGTTGTGATGATATGCTCAAACTAGTAGTCAATGTCTGCGAGGTACTGAGTTTTGAAAACGTCGGTGTACTGTTGCAATGTTGAAACCGGTATTCTATACCGTTTTGCAGCTCATCGTCGTCATGTAGATATTGAAAATTTATCTAAAAATTTCAGAATAGTATCTTAAATTGATAATTTTCAAAAGGTCTAAAATTCTTATAATAGAGTAACATTCATGCCATAAGCTAACATAAGGCACTTTTGTTACATCTTCAAGCTCTCAGGAAATTTTGCCTTAAGGAACTTAATATCATGACGGTTTCACCCATTCGACACCAATATCAATTTACTCTCAGCAAATAGTTAAAAATAGTATAACCGTCAGGGGAACAGGGACAGAGATATCTTTGGTTAAACTTTCAAAGGGTCACAATAAATTGAAAAATTAAATATGAGTGACTGGTATAGCATGATGGGTTAGTCGATGCCCTTCATGCAGCCCACCTGAGTTCGATTCCCAACCCCGTACATAGAGTCAGAAAGTTTTTCTGGCCCGAAGAGTCGAATGACCTCAATGTTAAAACCTTTATAATAAAAAACAAAAAAATAAATATTATCCATCTTCACGTTCCCAGCTACTGAATTCAACGTTTTCTTGAACCATAATTTCATTATTTCAATCTGCTGACGATTTCATGTTGACACTCAGTGATTGCCAAAAACAGTAACAAAAACCTATTTCAATCCACCTAGTTGTAATGATGCCTTTCTCATATTACTCATTACATCATAAATATAACCGTGAAATTCGCAAAAACAACTGTTTATTGAAAAGAAATAGGAAAATTTGCTCGGACCTAATCTCACAAACTCTATAAATCATGTTTACCCTGTAGTTCCGGAACCGAAAGTAGTATACACAACAAATTACGGAATTCCGTATGAAACTGTGAGATTCCTTTTGAACCTATTAGTTTGTGAAAATCAATCCAAGAAAAGTGAGCGAGATCCTTTTTGCAGTTTTAATCACTATTTCCAATTCTTCCGAAACCGGATTCAGATAAACGGAATAGCCGAAGTTGGTTCGTTTGCTACCAACAAATATGACCTACGAATTGGAATAGTTTTGAACGTAGTTAATTATTATTATTATTATTATTAGTATTATTAATATTATTATTATTATTATTATTATTATTATTATTATTATTATTATTATTATTATTATTATTATTATTATTATTATTATTATTATTATTATTATTATTATTAATTATATTGACATCACTACACAACGTGTACGAAATAGAACAAAGCACGCCTTGTTCGTTTTGCGTTTTCTTCTTCTTTCGGTGTTGTACATATTGTCACTCTATATGGCGATTTGAAAACTTTGACACTCATCGCCCGGTAACTGCGGAACCGGAAGTCGGATCCGGATGAAATTTCACAATAGCTCTAAAAACAGTATGAACTTTAATTCAAATCAAGATTTGTGAAAATCGGTTCTAGCATCGCAGAGAAATCGAAGTGAATTTAGTTTTAGGAGTTTTTCTTCTTCACTTTCGGTGCTCTCGGAACAGGAAAAGAGGGGACCAGTAGTGCCGAATTAAGTTAAACTAACAAGCTCTGCAAACTAGAAGAATTTATCAGACAATTTTATGGGATTTGTACCTGTTTTTAACCATCGTTCGTGGAAAAATACTTATAAAATTGTTATTTTTCCACTTATCACGCTTTAGTTCCGGAACCGGAAGTCGGATCCAGATAAAATGCTCTACAAATTTTCAGGATATTATAAAACCTTTCATTTGAATCTTAGTTTGTGAAAATTGGTTGAGTTGTTCCACAGATAATTGAGTGTAAACTTTTTCTCAAATTTTCACATATTACCATATAACTCCGGAACCGGAAGTCATATTCAAATGAAATTCAATAGCAAACTATGGGACCATAATATCATTTATTTGACTCTTAGTTTGTGAAAATCGGTTCAGCCATCTCTGAAAAAAATAAGTGCATGTTTATTTTCATTTTTTTGGTACATATCATCCTTTATCTCCGGAACCGTAAGTCGGATCGGAATGAAATCCAATAGCAGGCTATGGGACTATGAGACCTTTCATTTGAATCTTTGTTTGTGTAAATCGGTCAAACCATCTCTGAGAAAAGTGAGTGCATATTTTTGTTACATACACACACACACACACACGGACGGCCACACACACACACACACACACACATACAGACATTTGCTCAGTTCGTCGAGCTGAGTCGAACAGGTCGAGGTATATGACATTCGGCCCTTCGGGCCTCGGTAAAAAGTCGATTTTCACAGTGATTGCATAGCCTTTCTATATGGCTTATGAAAACTTATGAAGAGATCGCATGTTCTTTGACTTTCTTTTCCATGGTTAGCAACGCTTTCAAACGGATCGATATAGATGTTTGGTTATATATAGTTTTTTCGCTTTCCATTTACTTTTCGTGTTGTATTTGAAGAAACCAGATCTGTCGTCTCCCTCGGTCACGACTAAAAAAGTTTGAGAAATATGATGAGACTGTTGATCCTGTAAATTGCATAGTGAGATAGTGATTTTGAGAGTTACGTGATGGTCAAAACCCAATGTCGATAAAGCAGAACAGAATTAAATCCACATTAAATGAAGGATGAAACCGGTGTAAAATAAATGACAATAATAATAATACATACAATTGAAAGCAAGTGCACGAGCATGCCTTAGTTAAGCAAAATTCTGTAGATGAAAAAGATATCCTGCCCCTTGACTCCGCACATGCTTATTTAGGGATAGAAAAACGAACGCAAGCGCACTTCGAGTACATATTTGGCTGAATCCATTATTATACGCCAGACACAGAACGAATGCCTGACAATAGAATGTAGTCATCAATGTCTCAATGGGACGGACAGATCACAATGTCGGGTTTTTTACAAACACTCAACACGAAAATTCTTTCGAATATTGTTTTATTAGATCAAAAACTTACATAGCCAAAGCCTTGGTATTACATTTCTGTAATGGAATTTGACCTTCTGTTTCAACAGACTTCGCAGCCGATTCAGAGCGTACAGAACCATTGCATGGCTGGTGCTACGATCCTACTGACACTACGACACTAAAAACTTACATGCAAATACATTAATAGCAAGTGCAATCCCCTTCAGCGTTAATATTCGCTTGACACCTTCGAGGCATACTTTGAGCGAGATTTCTTCGGAAAACGACCTCCAAATTTCGTGAATTCGGCGAACAAGCTGCTTCAAATTGTGTGGACGGTTCTTCCCAAGCTTCATCTTCATTTGATTCCAAACGTTCTGAATTGGATTGGTATCGGGCCCCGATCAACATATCTATCTAAACTGTTTCTCGTATTTCTGATATTTTAACTATTAACGAGACCAGACTTGCTACAAAAACAAGTTTTTGTTATAAACTTGTTAGGTTTTGATGATCGGGGCCACTGAGAAGACCAATCCAATATGGGACCTTTCGGGTGCGAGCACAAAAAAACTGCGTACGCGGTACTCATTTTGAAAAAATGCTGAGATCGAATTGTAAACAATAGTCAGCTGATTTATTCTTGCATTGCATGAAGGACACTACTGCCTTTACCGATCGCGAGTAATCGTGACCATGTTCTTATGTAACACACTGTACATTAAAAATACGAATACTGAAAAATATGCTTATCATCTGGAAAGTACAAGGATTACAACGAATTGAGCCGTTCACGTACAGTTTCTTCGCTGAAAGACTGAATTTTCACTTTTGAAAGTGGTAATGACTTTTCAAAGACTGTTTTAGAAACAATATATTCAGTTAGGAATTACAGGCTGTAATAAAAGGGAATTCGAAAAGAGAAGATTCGGTGCATGATAGTTTTGATCTCACTACTGTAACAGCTAAAAACAAGAAATTTTTCGTATCAAAGATACATCGTGCAGACAAGACGTCGTATTGTCGGTAAAATCACACGACGTCGATTTCCGGTAAAATCACAGTTGTAATTGAAATCGACTGACACGTGAGGAATCGTAGCATAACCAATCAGTTTTGTGTTAAAACGGTTTCCTAGTCCAACGACTAACAGAAAGCCTTCCAACCCTCGGTTGAACATAGAGTGTTCAGATGCTAAAGATGCGAAACAAAATGCTTGCCAGAAATTTCTAATACCTCCTCAGAAATTCTTCGGAACACGGCCAGCCGAATGTGAAATTGTAACGTGGAACAGATGGATATTTACTAGGAAAGTTTACCTAAACTCTGTTTCTACGCTGTTAGCTTTCTTCTGTTCCTACGCAGAACCGAGTCTTCAATAGCACTCTTGTCTTGTACCAAAAAGGCTCCTGGGTTAGACAGAATTAAATTCAACTGTCGCTTGTTGAAATTGAGAAAAATATTGTTCCTCTTAACTGGAGTTCCAAGTTGTCGTTTTAATGCATTGGGCGTTGGTATTACAAGCCGGTTGTCGTATGTTCAAGCCCCGACCTGGAAGAGTTCATAGTATCAATACGATTATAATACTGCAATGATTCTGCACGCTGTGAATTAACACATGGATCAATAAGTCCCGAGACTAAAGCAGAGATGGCGCTCGTAGTAAACCAGTAACCACATCCTTCAAGAGTACTAACCTTTGCTTGAAACGGGTCAAAATTTTAAGTCGATCCGACCAGAAACAGCTGAGTTCTCGAGGTTGGAGTAAAGTCGTTTTGTAGTTTGTTTAAAAAATGGAAAAAACCGAGTTTCGTGTTTTGATAAAACATTGTTTTTTAATGGGTAAAAACATCGTGCAAGCGAAACAATGGATTGAAAAATGTTATCCGGACTCTTGTCCATCAAAAGCAACGATTTGTCGGTGGTTCGCCGAGTTTAAACGTGGTCGTACCGACACAAATGACGCGGAACGCTCGGGTAGCCCCGTGGAAGCCGTTACACCTGCTTGACAAGACACAGATATCATATGGAAGTGTATTTACTATCCTTCATGAAAAATTGAGCATGAAAAAGGTTTTTTCCAAGTAGGTGCCGCGATTGCTTTCGATGGAACAAAAACAGCAACGAGTCGATGATTCAGAAAGCAGTTTATCGCTATTTACTCGCAACAAAAAAGATTTCTTGCGTCGTTACGTGACCATGGATGAAACATGGATACATCACTACACTCCAGAGTCGATGCGGCAGTCATCTGAGTGGCGCACAGCTGGCGAAACCCGTCTGAAGCGTCCGAAAATGCAGCAGTCAGCTGGCAAAGTCATGGCGTCAGTTTTTTGGGATACGCATGGCGTGATTTTCATTGACTTCCTCGAAAAAGGTAAATCGATCAACAATGATTATTATACTGACTTACTGGTGCGTTTGAAGGAGGAAATCGCAAAAAAACGACCGCACATGCAGAGAAAAAAAATCCTTTTCATCAAGACAATGCACCCTGCCACAAGTCGATGAAAACAATGGCGAAATTGAACGAATTGGGCTTTGATCTGCTTCTCCACCCCCCATACTCGCCAGATTTAGCTCCCAGTGACTACTGGCTCTTTGCTGATCTTAAAAAAATGCTCCAGGGAAAAAGATTTGGCTCAAATGAGGAGGTCATCGCTGAAACTGAAGCTTATTTTGAAGCGAAAGATAATTTTTTTTATAAACATGGTATTGAAAAATTGGAAAAACGTTGGAACCATTGTATCACCCTAAAAGGTGATTATGTTGATGAATAAAAAAAAATTTTGCAAAAACAAATGTTGTTTCCATTGTTAGTCTCGGGACTTATTGATCCATGTGTTAACTTCGAAGTCTGTTGAAATATGTTGATCAAATTCAATGCAATACCGAGGCTTTGCTTTTTCTTGACTGGAGACAAATGAAAGCTATCGTCATTCAAAATCGAAGAAAACCAGCTTCCATTTACAATTTTTATAAACCCATTGCAATGTTGTCTTGCATTCGTCTCAACACTAAGATCGAGACAAGCGGTTTGTTATCTTTGTCATTTTCATCTCAGGTTCTTTCGACCACTACTTCCTATGTTACTGGAATTGGAAATCTGGGACCGGAATGGCTGAAGTGAATTTGTTCAGACTCTGACTAGCAGGTCGTACATTATTCAGAAAAATTTTGAAGATTTCGTTTTTAGTTTACATCATCGCTAATACGACGTTTTGATATTTTTGTCATTTACCACATCTAAAAAACTCAGGAACCGGAAGTATGATCCGAATGAAATTCAAAAGCAACTGATGCAACTATAAAAACAAGTTTTACTAATTTTAATATTTTCACTTTTCAAAATTTATTTTCAAGTTTGAGATTTTTAGCCGAAACTGGAAGTCATATCAAAATAAAATTTAATATTATTTAATGGGACCTATAATTCCGGAACCGAAAATCGGATCCCGCATAAATTCTATAGCAGGCTGTGGAACTACGAGATCTTCAACCGAGACCGCCTCTTGTGGGAAATTCAAGTGTATATTTCTGTTACGTACATATCTAGATAACAGCAGTCTAAAAGCAATAAATTCGTATAAAATATTGAAACCAATTTATTGCTTTTGATAGGTAGAATCATAATTCAAATAGGGTTTCCAAAAACAAACCTAAAATAGAATTGTTTTCAAAATAGTAATTAGACGTATGTGTTTAATGTGTTTTTTTTAATAATTTCATTTCTCCTATAAGTAGCGATGCCAGATAGTCGTAGTTCATGCATAAATATACAAATATAGAGATAAAATTTCTTTCTCATATTCTCTATATTGGACTGCCTGGACATTATTCAATACTGTCAACAACAAGTGCACATTTCACAAACTCATCAGAAGATCTAGTTAACTCAATGACCCTTAATGGGCGACCTTTTTTCCTTTCCCATATAGAAAGGCTATACAATCACCCGAATTTTTGTCTCTGATTGCTGTCATTGTTCCTAAAACTCAATAAGGATTGCCGCCCACTGGTGATTCATTTCAGCTATAGGTCCAGCGAGAAGTGTAAACATTGATCCAAGCATCAAAATTTAATTAAAGTCATCATTATACAATCCAACACTGATTTGCTCCACCAAAAATATATCCCGGGACGGAAGGACGGCTGGTTCTTACCGCAGGATCGAAAAAAATCCGCTTTTTACCCAAATCGGTCTTTTAACTGCGAGGGCGTATTGCTTCTGCTGTCGCCGAGGCCCAGATGCACCACTTGGATGGTGTTTGGCTTTCTGAAGTGGGTGCCGTGGTTTATTGGAATTTGTATTATTTATTTATAAACTCTGGCACGTCCCTATGGCGAGATTTTGTGGCTTGCGATTGGACCAGGAATAGGAGATGAAAGAGGTGTTGTTATTATTTATCACCCTCCTGACAACCATTGTGCGTGTGCTTCATAAGAGACATCTAGATTCAATGTGATGCTTCGTATCAAATATTCATGAAATTGCTTGAACCACTCGGGTGCCCTCGACTGAGACGATAAAATCGGCTCTCAGATGTAGATCCACTCGATAACGTCGTCGCTGCCGGTTATTCCGAGGTGCTTTGATCTACGATATGACTGATGAGGTCTGGACTGTGAATTTTGCGAACGATACGGAAGACAGCAAAATATTTTGGAATTCAGCAGTATAAGAAATTCATCAGACATTTTTCACCGCAACCTTTCCCGGGAGTTTGGCTCGTCATAGAAAACACACATCGGAGCAAACAAAATTTGGCATTTACTTTACTGTATTCTAACTATATCATTATACTCAACGTTAAATTACACGAGCAGAATATTAAACGAATTTGCTTTCGAATTCTGACAGTACCCCTCTTGCAACAGCTTGCTGGTCGGCAGTTTTTTCAGCCTCCTCTCATGGAGGATTCTCCGGTATCTGCTATTACTTCCGCTTTCACCGTGTTATTTTTCCTTTTTCGTCAGAATCATCGCCACAGGCACACTAACTGACGCGTAGGCCGAGATTTGTGGGGGCGTGTTGGTTGGCCCGAGAAATCCTTCTTCGTTAAGGAAATCATCTGAAGAGAAGACTAATGAAAACGTGACTCCACGTGCCGGGAATATCAATTGGATGTTTCCCAAATTGTTCACTAACGACAAAATTACGACTGCCATTGATGAAGCAGTCCTGCTGACATTGTCGCTGTATGTAAGGGGTAACGATTGATTTTTTGTATGAAGCCAAAAAACAATAAATTGATCCTTTGTTGATAGTGGGGTTCAGTTGTAGTGAAACATCACAATCAGTAAGTCCCACGGGAAGTGCAAATCTTTTCGGTGAGTGAAATCAGAATCTTAAATAGTATTTTTGCCTTTCTCATATAGAAAGGTTATGCAACCACGGTGAAAACCATACCATTCGACTCAGTTCGTCGAGTACGCAAAATGTCTGTATGTGTGTATGTGTGTGTCTATGTATGTATGTAACATTTTTTTCACTCACTTTTCTCGAAGATAGCTGAACCGATTTTCATGAACTTAGATTTAAATGAAAGGTCTTGTAACCCCTCACAAAGTTCCTGAATTTTATTCGAATCCGATCTTCGGTTCCGGAATTACAGGGTGATATGCGCAAAAACAGGAAAATAAGTGCACATACTTTTCTCAGAGAAGGCTAAACCGATTCTCACAAACTTAGATTCAAATGAAAGGTATAATTGTTCTATACAAAGTTGAGTTTTATTTTGATTCGACTTCCGAATCCGGAGTTACAGGGTGATTAGTGATAAAAAATTCTTATTTCAAATTACTTCCTCACTTTTTCTCAAAGATGGCGTGACTGATTTCAACATACTAAGATTCAAATGAGAGGTCCCATTGTCCTATACAAAATCATCTAAATTTCATCCGGATCCGACTTTCGGTTCCGGAATTATATGGTGAAGTGTTTTAAAAATGGATACCGTCACTTGAAGCGGCGAAACAAAACACGTAAAAAATTCTTAACTTGCCTCGAAACTTTTCCAATCGGTAGTCATTGTCATTAGACGGCCAAACATTAATTTGGCTTTCTTTGTTCTTGAATTTTTTATGAACGACCGAAGATTGTAGCCATCGACTCCAAAATGGATTCCAATCTCTTTGCTCGAACTAACTTCGCTATCCCAGATTCCGGCTTCGGAAGTACCTCTTTTCGTTTCCTCAGAGATGGCATAACCGACCTGTGTACTGTTTCACTCTGTCGTTTATACTAGTTTACCCGATCAACAGGGCATAACAGGATTCTATCAAAATTATATATGATCCCAATATTTATATCTCATTATGTTATAAATATGATTCCAAATCAGAAGCAAATACACTGAGGTCTTTTTTTATGCGGTTTTTTTTACGCGACTTTTTTTATGCGAATTTTCAGAGTTATGCGGTTTTTTTTATGCGAATTTTCAGAGTTATGCGGTTTGCCCTTCTGCGGTCTTTTTTTATGCGAAGTTTCAGAGTTATGCGTTTTTTTTTTTATGCGAATTTTCAGAGTTATGCGGTTTTTTTTATGCGAATTTTCAGAGTTATGCGGTTTTTTTATGCGATTTTTTTTATGCGGTACGTAAATTCGCATAAAAAAAGACTTCAGTGTATACATATTTTATTAAGATTATATCAAGTCCAGATATTATATTAGGGGCCGTAATATTTCAGGGAAAATTATACTGGAGAATTGAGAAAAAAGAGTTCAAACTCTTTTGTCGATCATGTTTTTGACTTTTAACCTGAAAAATGCTATATGCTTCAATAAAGAACAGTAACAAACATATTTTCTAATTTCACATACCTGAAGATGCTTTTTAAAACAATAATTTGATATTTGATTTTGAAATGACGGTCTTAATTTTAAATTTGAGAACGTTCCAATACTTAAATTGCGTAAAGTTTTTATTGAAATACAAATTTTAAATTGAAAATACATATTTTTCAAGATGATTTTGCGCTTATTCTCTTACGAACAAAGAAGGGGTTTTTTTTGTTTCCGAAAACACCAAGTGATATGTGTTAAAAAATTTCAAAACGTCTTCAAAAGTGACGCTGCAATAAACGAAAATCAAAATCTAAACTGGGTTCAAAACCAAAATCTAAACTCAGCTCAAAACTTTTTCGATTTATAGGTTTTTTAGTTCCTATTGAAAATAGCGACTTTAGTTTTACCGGACCCCGGATGTACTGGAAATAGAGAAAAAAATTCGTACCGATTTATCTTTAGTTCTTGCTGTACTTTATACTATGTTGATCTGATGATTTTTTACGTAGTTCTAAATAAAAAACTTTGTTAATATTACATTGAAAAATGTTCACTGGTGGCGCTGATGATATCATCATGGCCTAAAGCAAACTAAAGTAATATCGAATCATTTTCACAATTTTTGGATCCAAAATCAGTAAAATCGAAATGAGTTGGTTAGGTCGTCAATTAATAAGATCTACAAATTGCAGATATCGCATTTTGCCCGTTGTCATCTATATCATTGCATGAAAATTTTTACATTCATGAATCAGACAAAAACAATTTATCGCACCATAATACCTTCGATTTGAAAAGTTCAACCTATAAATATCTGTTAATTTATGATAGTCTCATTTCGTAGTTTTTTGATTACTTCTAA
This sequence comes from Malaya genurostris, assembly GCF_030247185.1. Taxonomy (NCBI): domain Eukaryota; kingdom Metazoa; phylum Arthropoda; class Insecta; order Diptera; family Culicidae; genus Malaya; species Malaya genurostris. Next base: position 120,263,896 of record NC_080571.1, on the reverse strand, counting down.
TCCGGAACCATGAGTTGGGATTCGAAATTTGCAATGTAGAGTTGAAAGTAGCCGACCCGCATTATGAGACCTTCCATTTGAATCATTTTTCTGAGTCAATCTAGGTAGATATCAAACAATCAACCCGGAATGAATGTTCAATTTTGATGGTTTTTAAACACTACTTGCGGGGCTTCTGGCTGCGGATATCGCAAACTTATGTGACTAATAGGCAATTGGTTGATCATCACTCATAAAAACTTGATATTCGAATTGATGTTATCTGCTGATTTTTCACTGTCTTTCAAACGAATTTTTATTCCAATCTAAATTCGAATTTTTATTCCAATCAACTATTCTTCAGTACCAAAAAAAAAAGCTTGCTCATAGTTCTGAAATAGCCCCTGTGTCATTCATATGCCGGCTGAAAGGAAACGACGAAAAAGGTGGAGAGCGATGGATTGTTTTTGTAGCAATATGGACTTACAATAGTTATTATATGATGCCAATATATCCTTCCAACCTCAGTTGGTTCTCATGCCCCGATGCAATCGTAGCGTATGTTGGCAACTCTAAACTTCCCGGTTCGAAACCAGTCGCTTGACTGTGCATGACTTTTTTCAAGGCAAATCAAATCGCCTCAAGGTATGCAATTTCATCTTACTTCGCGGAATCTATTTTTAGATTTGCACGGTAAAGCCTTTCCCCCCAAACAATGGGTAATAACAGCTGAATAGTCGTACTAAATTTGTAACAAAATTAGATATAATTTATATGAGAATATGTGAGATATGAGAAAGGCATCATTACACCGCTAGGTGGATTAAAATAGGTTCATTGGATTCTCATGGGATTCCTTTTAAAACAAAAACGCTACAAGGAAAACGACGCTACAATTCCGTTCCGTGTGTAGTATTCTACTCATCGGCAATTAACGTTCGAAACAAGTGCGTAGTACTAATAAATTTTTGTACGACATTTTCCAAGTTAATATGAATAGGCCATGGAAAATACTGAGCAAAAAATCAGTAGAATTTCGTCCTTGGTGCGATTAATTTCCGATATATAGGATTCAGTTCATGAAAATCAGTTTTGATAGATACTTGACCCCCTGATAGGTTTAGAATCGAGATGTAATTATGTTTGGTCATAATGGTAAAAGAGATCTGGTTATTGTGTATGATATTTGACCATGTTTTTAAAGTTTTCAGTTATCTCTTTGGATGCAGTACCATTGTTATGGCTGAGTGGGTTAATTATGTCCTCCGTAACAATTATTCGGGTAGTCTGTTGATTAGAAAAGACTTGTGGCCATAGGATGGTAAGATCCAAATTTCCAATCGAAATCGGAAAATTTTCCTGGTTTGCTACTATCATTTCGAACCTCTTAGGCAAAAAGAAAAGAGTCGGTTTCATTCAATGTTTATATGTTTATACATAATTGGTTACTTATAACAGTGTTAGAGACGCTCTATAACAACAATGTCCAATATTAACTATTTAACATAAAAATACGATGATTTTGAAGTCGGCAATGTACATTGATGATGCTATAATTGAAGAAACTGCCTATGATCTTCAACACGCACATTTTGTCACGGATTGGGTACCACCCAACTCTATTAAACAGACAAGAATGCTTACAATAAGTTCATTTGAATTTGGATATTTTTGAAACTTTCGGGGAATCAATAAACACCTCAGCTAAGTGTTTTCAGATTTAGTTTATTCAATTTCTTCTCCAAGTCTAAATGCCCACACATTGGACTTAACACTACGTATCAAATCCAGTCCAATGGTATAATGTGTTTTTCTAAATGGGTGTCTAGAAATTTCATAGCACTCCATCACCGATCGCGTGTTTGAACGAGCCATATCCGGCCAAAACATAGTTTCACCTTCGTGGGCGCTTCTAGATTCTGTCTTCTTCATATATTCGAATTTTGATTGTGGCGATTTTTATATATAAATGACCACACGCACAGATCGCTAGCCAAACCAAATAATTCTTGGTAAATATCTTAATCCTTCTTGGCCACGTTCCGAATCGAAAGGTTCGAGTTGCTTACTTGCGTTGACAGGGTTGAATTATTTCTTCGGAAGGAATTAGCCCTAAACCAAAAGGATTAGCACTAAACCAAAAGGAAGTTTGTAAATCGAGATAATTCGTGAAAAAAGTTTATGATATATGAAATTTATTAGTGAACAAAAGTTACGTTTTTAACGATTCATTAATTTTAGTTGTTTTGACGTAAAGTCGCAATAACTTCAGTTCAGTTCTTGCAATGACTGAGTGGAAACATATATTGGAGAAGCCAAATGAATGGAAAACTTAACAGAAAAGATGATTTATTGAAAAAAGATACCCTCAAAGACAGGACTCAAACCGGCGTTCTTATGCATTCCGTGCATACGCGCTTCCATTTCGCCACCATGAACTTGTAATAGACACAACTCTAAAGCACGGTTAGGCATGATAGAACATAAATCGAACATGTTCTACATCCTGGCCAAAATTTACGTTGCTATCTAGGATTTACTTTTGAAAAAAAAATGTTTTGTGTAATGAATTTTGAAACCCCAACCGTATGGATATTTAGGAAACAGATGTGAAGAATAGAAGCAAAACATAATGTTTGGGGTCGTCCCTTACAATATGCGTATTTTCGGGATGTCAAAAAATCGGAAGTCGCCATCTTGGATTCAGAATTTTTTTTCGGTAACTTTTCATCATAACAGTTTTAAAACTACAGCACACATATTTTCTACTTCGTAAAAAAACAAGTTGTTTTGGGTTCGCTCGTATAATGAATTACGCAAATCGAACACTTCGTAAATGGAAGCTTGGGTGTATTCATAGAGCGTTTTCCAATATGTAATTTCATTTGATAATGATAAGCTATGTTAATTAAATGAATTGAACGGAATCTTCAAGTATCGCCTAACCGCACAGCAGTTTGTTCTACAGATAAACATAGTAGTGGCTACATCTTTCGTAAAGCTTCAGAAACTCTCTTTTAGACCCTATAATAAACTGCATTAGCACCTTTCTAAACAACTAATTTTGAACGTATTGTCAGTGTTTGTTTTTTTACGTAACCGTGGGGGTGTCGGCCAGGTTCTCGAGAGTAGACAAACAACCACCCTTCGAAAGGACTCGTCACATCCGTTTATCGTTCACCTTTTCTCGCTCGTTCCGGAATACTTACTAACTGTTTCCACTTCACCGTAATCTGCCGGGGAAGAGCAGCCTCAGAAGGGCATCCCATTCCTTGGTCTTTTTCTAGTTCTGCTGCTGTTGTGAGGCTGCGGTCTTATTTTTACTTTCAATTCATCGCACACAAATGAAGTGAAAAGTGTGATGTGACAAGCAAAATGCAGGCAGAGCAGATAACTTCACTTTTGCACGAATCATTTCCTGTCTTTGTGTTACCGCACCGAGCATCGTTCGGGAGTGCTAGCCGTCAGCTTATGTCTCTAGTGCGAAGTGGCTGCGTCGACTCGGATGACTGGCGTCAATTGGACCGGGGAACGGTACTACCGCAGATCTGCAAAAGTCCTTTCCCCTTGCTGCGCATTGTCTGTAGCTCATACACTCCATCGCCTGCGTCTCGAGGCCTACCTGTTTCTTGCAGGTGCTGTCTATGAGTTTTTGTTGCAATCTTGTCCAAAGTTTTGAAGAGACAGCATTGGATTTCACCATCGGCTTTTGGATATTGTATGAACTGAATGAAAATTACATCACGTATCGCTAGTGCTGAAACAATAGGAGCTTCCTTCAGTCCGTGCTCTTTGAATCTTTTCCGACCCATGCGGGTGTTCTTCCTAGCGTATATCCAGGAATCCACAGGAATGAGTCGTCCCGAGGACGCCTGTTAAAATTCAATTTTTCCCTCAATAAAATTTAAAATCGAATTTTAAAACAATAGACGCCGCTTCCTCCCTGGAGGACTCATGGAGGACTGGCTGTTCATGTGGGTTCTTTGTTTTCTTTGTATCAATGAAATAAGGGCACTTCATTATCATTCAAACCTCATATTTCATTGCTGCTGTGTAAGAACCATTCGCAACCCGGCGACCGTCCGACCCTCTGCGGTAGAATCAGCTGAATGTTAATGTAACATATTTTGCAGGTGATTTTCATTTACGATTAGGGACGACTGGATAATATAGGAGTATTTTCAACTTGAAACGCGACCCATGCACGTACAGGACGTAAACCCTCCAGTTCGGCTATGAACATATCAAATACGAAATCGCATCCGGTTTTGGAGACGATGTTGATTTTTGCACCGATATTGCCAATAAACGTGGTTCGGTGATTTGTTGATTTACTTACGTGGTTGAGCTGTTCCTATCGTGGTAGTTCTACGTTGGCTTGAATTATATCAATCAAATATGCGCAAGTCGGTAAACTGATCATTTCTTTTTTTAATATTTGATGGTAGTACAAAACATTGATCCGATTAGTAAAAGTGCTATACAAATTGTGGAAAATACGCAATGAAGCAGGAAAAAATGATTTTTATTTTTCAGTTATATTGCCTAGTTACTAGCAGTGTTGGTGATTGCCGAAAATTTGACAGAAGATGCTCGATTTTTATCTATATTGTATACAACATTTTCAATCCGGTACAAGATGCTACAAGAACTCGAGTCTCTCAATGCATGAACGGCGAGAGAATTTTTCTACATTTTTTCGCTCCACTTCATACTCTGAGTTTTTCACGGCCCTTAAAAAAGATTACAGTCTGAAATTGATTGGTGCTGTGTTGAAATTTACCTAGAGAGAATCGCAAGTTAACAATTATCGCAGAAAATCGAATCGATGATTCGACTTGATGATTCTCATACTAGGGAGCAATATTTCAAAACCCTTGTGTGGAGCATTCACATACATTTTCATAGACTCAACTTATACAAAGGTTATATGCACATAGTTAGAATAAGCGGCAATAGTAAAATGATTCTATCGCAATTATCCCTTGCCCATACAGAATCGGATCGCGAAACGAGAATAAGCGACGGTTTGTTGCTTCAGAGAGAATCCCCACAGCAGCGAGCTAACCTTTGATTCTCAGACAGGTCATCGAGAAAAATTCGCTCTCGCACTGGTGTCTATTCTATGTTAAATGAACCATGCCGGTTTTTTGTTGCTGCGATGATATTTGTCTCTCTTTGATGGCACTTATTGAATCGTGTGAAGAGTTACGATTGAGCGTTCTTTGATACGATACAAGCCATCCTTGGTTACTAGTAATGTTCACTTCAATTTTCAGATAAATAGCTGCTCAATCACAAGTTCCTATATCTAATCGAACTTATTTTCTTGATCAACTACTTTTATAGCTTCTATCTAACATTTTATATGGAGTTGTGAAACTGCTAGGCTATGTCAAAATCAAGTATCTTCTACTTTAGATTAATTTCTACGACTTTAGAAACATAAGATTGTTCTTTTTCAGTCGTTATCGAAAATGCTCATTTTTATGTAGGGTAACGTGGGGAGAAATACCACACTTTTCTTTAGATTAAGATATAGCCTTTACTGTAAATGCATTTTTGTTATTCCTCAATCATTTTATCCGAATTTAGAATCAAAAATTGGAAAGAAGAAAAATTTAAAATGTCTACTGTCACGACGGATACCATTCTGCAAACTGTAAATGAGAAACTTTACATTCTTTGATCATTTTTTAAGTATTAGACGCATCTTACGTCACGCGTTTCATATTAAAAAACGATATCTTTTTCATAGTTTTGCGAACCGTCTCTATCGATTTGTAGGTATAGATGCCGCTCAATTCCAAATGACGATGAAAGAAAAAACTTTGCCTGTGGTTGAAAAAATATCTTTGACAACGTTCTACCTGTTACGAAAATAAGTTATGTCATCTTTTTAAGATGGATTTCGAATGATATACCATCTTTTACGCAACGCAAAATAAATATTTCGATTATTGCAACAGAACTAACAATATACTATCTGTTAAAAATAGTTATAATGACGTTGTCTAAAAATGTCAATAGTTTCCAGAAAAAATGCGTAGATATCATAAAGTTGGAGTATTGTGGCTGAAAATGAAAATTGTGAATTTTTTTTTTATTTGTAGACAGAAGACGCAATTTTATTTTTTAAAATGTGTCATATCAAAAAATTGACGAAGCGAAATTAAAATTTTTGGAAAAGTCCAAAAGATTTTTTTCAAAAACAAAAAATTTCAGATGTGTACATTTTTGTTATGTTAGATTAAAAAGTCTAAATTTTCAATACAAAATGAAAATATAAAATTTTTGAAATCGAAAAATTTATTTTTATGTTAAAAGTCTTAAAATTGCTTGAATTTCTTAGATTTAGTGTAATCTCGAAAAAAAAAATTTCAAAAAAATCGACTTTCTGGGACTTAAAGAGAATCTCCCAGAAATACTTTATTTTCGAAATGTTTTTTTTCGGGATAACTTTGAATCTCGACGTTTCATGCATTTTTAAAACTTTTGGCATCAACAAAAATTTTCGATTTCGGAAATTTCATGTATATGATGATTTTTCAAGATCGAAAATTTTCATAACTTCACCGTCGGGCAGCCACCCAATTTTTTTGCATCTAACTATTTTTTTCGGTAAGGAACTCGAAAATAACGTATTTTTTTAATTTCAATATGGTACGTGGAATTTTCGAGATATTTTCGCGTGTACAAAAAAGAGCCTTTTTTCAACAGCCCATACTGTAAAATCTAATAAAGATACAAAAATTCGTCCAAGATATGAAATGTGCGTCTTTTAAACCGCAATCTTAACTGAAACGTTGTTAACAATAAACTGTCAATGTTAGGATTCCATCAGTGGCGCGACATATGTCGGTAAATTAAGCCCGTATTTGAGCGAGTTGCGCTGCGGTACGCTCCGCGCGTACGATCATTACGTCACTTATACCATCATCTCTTCGAAACCAGAAGCCGCCGTCATTTGATCTTTGAGCCTGATCAATGGCCTAATAGTAGCTTTCAATCGAGCCTAAGCTTGTTGAAATCGGGTAAACCATCTCAAAGAAACTTGCGCGGTAAAATAAACAACGCGTTTTGTCGGTTACGTCACTTATACCATTATATCTCCGAAACCAGAAGTCACAACCATTTGTTCTTTGAACTTGATCAATGGCCTGACAGTAGCTTTAAAACGAGCCTAAGTTTGTTGAAATTTGTTCAGTCATCTTTGAGAAAATTGAGTGGTAAAATATCTTCGAAAAGTGCACACACACACTCAGTGGTATGATAGAATACGGACCGAAAAAGTGCGACTTGTCGGTTACGTCACTTATACGATTATATCTTAGGAACCAAAAGTTTCCCCATGAGCTTTGTGAACCTAACAAATTGCCTAATAATACAGTGATAAAAACCGAGAATTCAATTTTAATTCATTTTCATTTTCACTAAATTTTAGAAATGTTTCCCTTTCAATGTGATATGCTTTGCTATTGATCCGTTTTACGTGTGTACATTTTTATAGTACAATTGCACCTATGAAGCACTTGATTTAATAAATCGTGAAACAATTGAAATCGAAATGTAAAATAAATTTTCATTCACTTGTAAATGATATAGAATTTCGTGTCATCGAAGTTTCATTAAAATTGAACAGTTTTTACACTTATTCAATGATTAAAATAAAATTTACATGGGTTAAGCTGATACAGTGTAAGTTTTATATAAAAATATTGAGTAGTTCCTGAAATATGGTTGCTCAAAGTGGATCATGTTATTTTCACAAAAATAAACACAATTTTCATTTTTTTCGTCAAAGTTGTTTAAAAAGTGGTATACATTTTTTTTAAATAGTTCATTTCGGTGTTTCATTGAAAAATTAATACGCTTTAGTCCGATATAAACATTTTTGAAATCAAGTTGTTCTTTAGAAGCTCCCCTTAATTAAGTACAATAGAAGATAGAAATATTCCAAGTTCTCCAAACATCTTGATGAACATTTCTCAAAGCAACTAATGATGTTATGTTTGCTCATTACAATTTGTACTTCACAAAGCAATGGATAAGAAAAAAGATCTCTGCTCAACTTTGTCTTGCCTGTACCATTCATTACTTTCATTCATTACAGTCGATCAAATGGCTTAGTACATAGCTGAAGTCACTATGCAGCGGCAACTATCTCCCCTTTTGTCTAAGTGGCATATTCTTCGGATTCTCGTTCTTACCCAACCAACAGTTATGGATATTAATTAACTGATCTTCGCCCGTTCGAGTGCGGGAGGAAGGTGTGTAATTAATACATACACAATGCAGACAGCAGTTCGGTAGTAAGAAACGTAGAGTAAACAGACGGAGCCGCCGTCAACACCAACAGCTGCGGCACGCGAGATGAAGAATTTTTTTGATTTTTTTTTCGATTTATTGAATTCTAAATTTTATTTAGCAATTCTATCTTTATGCTTTATTTTGTGCTTTTCAAGGAATTTAGGGCATACTCAGTAGTGCTCTAGTTCTAGATACATAATTTATGTCAGTTACAAAATTTAAATATGAATTTTATAACAAAAATATTGGCAGCCCCAGTAGTGTTTTACTCGTGTTTCAAATATACAAAAAATAGAACGGCATCGTAGACCAGTTTCAAATTTGACAGAAGAACTGGTCGAATAAATAAAACTAGAACGGCTTGCTGGGGATACGTTTGTTTCAGTTTTAGTTATATTATAGACCACCCATATGAATCTTACAGCTGCTGAATTTGCTCTTCGAATTTAAAGGTCACTTTAAGCTAGGCCGGAGCTAGGACAGTTATATTAGTGAGGGTTGGCTTGATTCTATGACATTACACTGTATCGTTGAATATTCAAGTCAAAATCATTGCAATCGTATAAAGTAATTATAATACTTCTTCGTTATTGTTGCAACACATGTTTATCATAACACACTATGTTATTCGAAGCTAGAATAACTGCTCATCAGAGCTTTAGCTGCCGTTGCCACTCAACAGTTCAATCTAAGCCGCTCAGTAGACGCAATATTCCAAAAGTATTACATACGTGGTGTAAACGTAGCGTCTGCTTATCGGTTAAGATTGAGTATTAGCAATTGAGCATAAAATCTTCAACGGAAGAACGCCCACCAACACTTCGAGATTCGAACATTTCCCCGAGTTGATGCTGTAGATGAGCTGACGCTTCCTTGACTTTTTTCACCAGCTCAGTTTTCTACGTAAACAACTCGAAATCCATTTTAAGTGACAAGTTATGTAGAGTATTTTTTAATAGCCCTTGCAGATCAGCAGCTATGGTCGTCAAGTTATCTTAATATTCAAGATGTTTGTCGATGTAGTTCATAAATAAATTATATTAAAGGGACTTTTACTGGAATCCTGAGGAAGACTCATGCAGCTAAATGACCACTGAATGAATATGCGCAAAATGCATGTGTTTTTCAGATAAAAAAATTCTATAAACAGTGGTTTAAAGTTTGTGAAAGACTATGCTGATAAACTGAATCGAAACCCCTTTTGATATACGAGTTGGGATCGAACATTGATTTCATGAGTTTTTGAATAATGATAACACTTACTTGTCTTCAGTCTTGTGGGACAATATTATTTGAAAGAAACATGTTGAAAGAAGTGAAAAAAACAAAAAGTTGAACTTTATTGTAACTAGTCCCGAAGCTGTATTGTTGCATGACAAGAGCTCCATTATCGAAAATAGTGTTGCGTACCTGTTTGATGTTGCTATGCAGGTGATCGTCTGTTTTGGAACAAATTCGGGACATACGTTTTAGGCGAAATCTAGTACGTTGGAGTTTTCTTTACTGTCGTTCATGCTACACCCAAACCTCCATTTACGTAATAATCGGGACTTCGTAAATCGAATTATGACGTAAAAAAGTTTACGTTATTTGGAAGTTTGAACGTAAAAAAAGTTTACGTTATTTGGACTTTCCAACGTAAAAAAAGTTATCCCTATGTTTGTTTATTATTCGAAATGTATAATATATTGGATAACTATGGAACAAAAATTATTAGTATTTGCATTATTTTCCAAGATGGCGACTTCCGGTTCATCGATATTCGTTACAAACCACCAGAATATGGGTATTTTTGGAACGGGTTTGATGTGTTGAAAAACGATGTTTGAGGTGATTCTGAATTCCAAGCTGGTGACCTCCGGTTTATTAATATTCCTTGAAAACCCTTACAATATGTGTCGATATTACTCGAACTGCTCGAATACCTTCACAATATGCATATTTTCAGAACGGTTATCATGAGTAGGCATTTACATTATTTAATCAGTAGTATAATATCTGCGGCAGATCTAAATCATAGCCGGATTTAATAAAAAAATGCTAAAATACCAGTCAAATCAGATTATCAAGACGGTTGAAATTACTGAACAAGTGCCCCACATAAAGCAAAATTCTTCATATAAGGAACTAAAGCAGAACACAGAACCACCTCAAACATCGCTCCCGATATCTTCTCATCAAACCCGTTATTGTAGGGGTTTTGAGGAATATTGAGAGGGGTTTTGAGGAATGCCAATATACTGGAAGTCGTCATCTTGGAATTCAGATACATTTCAAACATCGTTTTGCGACATTTACTCATCAAATTCGTTCCGAAAATACCCATATTGTAAGGGGTTTTGAAGAATATCAATAAACCGGTGGCGGACATCTTGGAATTCAGAACCACTTCAAACATCGTTTTCCGACATCCACTCATAAAACCCGTTTCAAAAATATCCATGTAACAAGGGGTTTCAATGAATACCAATAAACCGGAAGTCGCCATCTTGGAATTCAGAACCACCTCAAACATCGTTTTCCGACATCCAATCATCAAACCCGTTTCAAAAATATTATTATTATAAGGGTTTTCAAGGAATATTTATAAACCGGAAGTCGCCATCTTGGAATTCAGAACCACCTCAAACATCGTTTTCCGACATCCACTCATAAAACCCGTTTCAAAAATATCCATATTATAAGGGGTTTCAATGAATATTAATAAACCGGAAGTCGCCATCTTGGAATTCAGAACCACCTCAAACATCGTTTTCCGACATCCACTCATAAAACCCGTTTCAAACATATCAATATTATGAAGGTTTTCAAAGAATAACAATAAACCGGAAGTCGCCATCTTGGAATTCAGAACCACCTCAAACATCGTTTTCCGACATCCACTCATAACACCCGTTTCAAAAATATCCATATTATAAGGGGTTTCAATGAATATTAATAAACCGGAAGTCGCCATCTTGGAATTCAGAACCACCTCAAACATCGTTTTCCGACATCCACTCATAAAACCCGTTTCAAAAATATCCATATTATAAGGGGTTTCAATGAATATTAATAAACCGGAAGTCGCCATCTTGGAATTCAGAACCACCTCAAACATCGTTTTCCGACATCCACTCATAAAACCCGTTTCAAACATATCAATATTATGAAGGTTTTCAAAGAATAACAATAAAACGGAAGTCGCCATCTTGGAATTCAGAACCACCTCAAACATCGTTTTTCAACATCTACTCTTCAAACCCGTTCCGAAAATACCTATATTGTAGTAATTTTTATGGAATATAAATGAGCCGGAAACGATGTTCATTGTATGCAAAAACCTTTTTTACCAAGTAGGTTCGTAAACAAAGTTTACGTTATTTGGGATTTGGTTCGTAAAAAAGATAACGTTATTTGGGATTTTGTTCGTAAAAAGAGTTACTTAAAAAGAGGTAACGCAAAAAAAGTTTTCGTAAACGGAGGTTTGGGTGTATTTCGATGCGTATTCTTTGGGCTGCATTTCAACTCGCCTGCCACACGAAGTATTTCTTGGCAAATTTCGACCTTTGTCAGATCCTCCAGACGGAACCTGCGAACGAAAATCTTCAAGTCAATTCCGTTCACGGTATAGCTCTCTGGCGATTTTGACACAGTATTCTCTTTTAGGGGTTAGCCTATGTTTGTGCTTATTATTATTATTGTTTTTACTTTTCCTTACGTTTCGTTTTAGACTCGTCACCGTTCTGTTAAGCAGTTTGGATATGCACTTACTATATCTAGAAGCCATGTTATCTAGCTTGCTCAATTGTATCATACCCTGTCAGCTTAGATATAAATCGGTCTTCAGTTCAACAACGCCATTGTATCTCACTAAAACTGACCACACTAAAATTGATCTTCAGTTTGAAGTAACAGGAGCGCAGGTTATCGCTACGTCAATTCAAACGCGCCATTCAATGCTGCACTCCTGTTACTTCTTACATCTCAGAAGCGATTTTTCAGTCACTGAGTTTTTTTGGAAAACCTCTTGAACTGATTTTTTCACTAGTGATAATGAAATGAACTTTTTTTTATTATGATTTTCCCAACACTGATCACATTTAACATACCATGTGAAACATATGATTGAGCAGTACTGCTACTTTCGCGCGCACGAGTTTGACATTTCTTACCCCTATACTTGAGCTTCGCCTGGATCCCCGTGAACGTTTTTACCGCACAGGACATGGTAAAATTGAAGTATCGCGATCCATCTGTAGGACCGTCCTGGATTTTCCATGATCGGGTTCATAATTTTTGGTCGAAGTACTTCTTGCTTAGAATTCATCTCGAAAACCATTCGACAGATTGCGACAAATTTTGTACATGGAATCATTACACTCTAAATTAGCTTTACTCCAAATTTCGTTAATTTCCACCCATGTAATGAAATGAAACTGATCCATTTTTATCTAGTACAGTCTGTAAACTGGATAAAAACTGAAGCTTTTTCCGTTTTCAGTTCACTCATCATTCTCTCCAACTATCATTTTTTACATGAATATTATATTATACATTCAATCTATAGTTAAATATAAGAACACTATAACAAATGACCAGTAGATTAAAACCAGGATTAAGACTCCTGTGTGTCATTTTATTAAAATAAACTCTAGTAGTAAAACACCGCGCCCACCATCAAAGAACGCATTTTACTTTTGTTACGATTCCTTCACTTTGTTTTTCTTTCTGGTGCGTTTTTCTGTGTTAAGTGCAACCGGCAGTCACTCGCGTGCTCATAATCTCTGCCCGCAACATAATTTCTCCCAGCCAGCGAGCGCCACACTTTCGCCTTCGTGGAATGAATTTTGTGTTTCTTTGCTTAGTTGATGTTTTTGTTTTTGTGCGCCTGAGATAAATGAGACATTAGTAGCCGAGCTGAAGTATCCTGCTTCCACCTTACGATTCCCTTCCATCCCATCCTCAACCATGGCCATTCCGTCACAGAGGCAGCAACAGCAACAGTGGGCAGGGGGAAACGTTTACAGATGCGTCTGCCGCACCCACTTAAGAGACAACAAAATGAAACAGAAATTTCTGCCACTCGATGAGGGGAGAAATGATGAAACAAAAGAATTTCATTTTCCGTGTCTCAAGTATCGGTAATTGTAGCCGAAATGCTAATAATAGCAAAGCATACCGGGAGCGTAGAAAAGAAAACACTATCATTATCTGGAAAGCCGAAGCAGCTCCGCGGTCGGTGGATTTACAGCCAGTTCCGGAGGCTTGTGTCCGTGCAGTATTTTTCGATCATCTTGGATACGGCGGGAAGAGTGAGATGGCTTCCACTTCAGCGTTAATTGATGTGCCAAAGTTAGGAGAACCCTTCTGGTGTTGAACGTAATGCAATCTGCTTGAGTGGTTCCGGCTAGTTAGATTACGGAAAGGATAGACCAACGCTATCCGTTTCCAATGATTGCTGATTGGCATCGTTTTCATGAAATTTTGCACACGAATGTAAAGTAACGAATAACAGGGCACTTGGTATTTAAATGTGCCGATTTAGATTCGTAAAATATGAGGATTGGAATTGTGTGCATTGCTAACTCCCGACTATTACGTATCCATTTCTGAATTGAAAACTTGAACAAAACATTATTTCTAATAAAAAAGTGAGTAATACTCATTCGATTACGAAGTGTATTTTGCTTTGTTTTTTATAGGTTTTAACACAGTGATCATAGCCCTTCGTAAGTTTACAAATCCGAACATAGTAGATGGATGTCTACTTCAATCAATGCTGGAAAAATAACTATCAACTTCTTTGAAACAGTGAGGAATATCGAAAAATTCACTTGATGATGTATAGTGAAATGTGTTTAAAGAATATTCTGTGAAATGACATGCTATGCGTTATGATTCATTAAGTTTACCGTTGGACGTTTTCTGACTGAAGAAACGCTAGGAATGGCATATCTCTACTTGTTCATGGAGTATCTTATATCGTAAACCTCTGTGATTAACTCTAGATAAGTTTAGACACCAGTAGTACATATAGGTTGTCACGATGTAAACAATCAACATGGAAGCCGAAAGAAGGGAAAAAATTGTGCACAGTTATTTGGAAAATCCATTGTGGTCTGCATCTAGGCTAGCTAAACAGCTGAAATTGCCAGAAATACCGTATGGCGCGTTATCAAACAGTATAAGGAAACATTGACGACGATTCGGAAGCCTCAAGTCAATTGTCGGAGTGGAACTGTCGACCGGAAACTGCGTGGTAAGATTTTGAAGACGATTAAGAGGAATCCTAATCTGTCGGACCGTGATTTGCCCAGAAAATTCGGTGCAGCCCATAGTACCGTGAGGAGAACTCGACTCCGGGAAGGAATCAAGTCGTATCGAGGTAGCAAACAGTCAAATCGGACCATAAAACAGAATAGTGTGGTCAAAATTCGTGCTCGTAAACTATATGACCAGGTGCTGACCAAGTTCAACGGGTGTCTTCTGATGGACGATGAAACTGAAGTTTTGACAAGCTGTCATTACAGCAAAGTCGTTCAAGAATGGTATGCAGAGAAAGGGGTCCATGTTTGTTCCGAAAAACCTTAACCCACCAAACTGCCCCCAGTTCCGCCCTATTGAGAAACACTGGGCAATCATGAAGAGGAGACTCAAGGCCAAGGGTAAGGTTGTCAAAGACATCAATCAGATGACGACCTGGTGGAATAAGATAGCTAAAACGAAACCGTGACGAATAATTTTATCCGTATTTTTTCTTAAAAGTATGAAGAAAACGTTACATTTGTATAAAAAAAGATCTTGAATTCAATAATAAATAACTGAAATACAGGCAATTGTCTTTGTTCCAATTCTATCTGAAGCAAGCTTTATTGTTCTGTGAAGTTTCGTGTTAGTTTCGATACGGGCACTATTTTATCCGCTTTAGTTTCCTGGTAGCGTTCTGAAAAAGAAGAGAGAAATAAAATCGACTCAACAAGGTTCCCAAACTCACAGACGCAAAGGGAATTGAGGGAGCTATTCTAAAATTCATCCATTCGGCTTTGGTCAAGAGCTATCTTTTCGTAAACATGTTCTGCTAAGTAGTTCTGTGGAATAGTTAACAAAAAGTTGGACAAGAACGACTAAAATCATTATCAACCAGTCTGTACATTACATTGCTAGATTCTCGGCTGCGCTGGAATTCAAGGCAATTTGGAGGTCGATCATTCAACAGACCTGAGGAGAAATGCAATGCGGAATTTACGAACGAAGTTTCTTCTGATGCATTTTGAAAAAAATGAGTACCGGAGAAACCGCTCTGCTTTCCTATAGGTGGCCAGGGAAGTTTTATGCAAATGGATAGATCGGAACTCTCGAATCGAATAGAGGACCCTCTTTCGTTTAAGAGTGGGACTCACAAAGGTTCTACTTGCTCATCGTATTTCACAGTCCCAGTCGAGTGTCATATACAATTCGACGAGTTGTACGAAGATGAAATCAAATGTGAGTTCAATGTGTGTGTGCGCTAATAGTGAGGTTGACAAAACTTAAAAAGCTAAACTTAAAAACGTGTCCTTTACTGAATTGGTAATGTGTAAGACTCCCTTTGCGCTAGTCTCGCTATTTCTTACTTATGCTGTGCCTTAATATTTCCGGGATTACTCACTTTTCTCGGAGATGGCTGAACCGGTTTTAATCAACTTAAATTCAAATGAAAGTTCTTGTAACAATACAAAGCTCCTGAATTTTATTCGAATCCGACTTCCGGATCCGAAATTACAGGGTGATATGTGCAAAAAAAAAATGAAATTAAGTATACAGAGACAGTTGAACCGATTCTCACAAACTTATTTTTAAAAGAAAGGTATAATTGCCTGATGGTTGTAACGACTGGAAGATGAGTTTTTATTGACTTATTGACGGTTTCTCAGTCACAAATCACTAGGCAAAGGCCGTTGTGAAGCAAGTATACACCCGGAGAGTCTGCGACTGTTATCGACTACCAAATGCAAATTTCCGTGAAGCAATTAAAGCCGTTTAAAATAGTTGAACTTCTTACCGGTGCCAATCAACCTACTCGACAAAAACGAATTGATTAAAGTGAGTTCAAAATGAATTTGTGTTTCTCGTATTTATGTAACTTTTTGTACCTATTTTTTTACAACAACAAAAACACAACTTTACCATTTCCTTTGAAGAAAGCCATCAAAAACGACCGAAACGTCGAATTGAATCGTTCGCCTAGTGATTGAGATTCAAATGAAATTCAGGAGCCGGAAGTGAGATTCAAATTAAATTCAGGAACTTTGTATGGGGATATGAGGCCTTTCATTTGAATTTAAGTTTGAGAAAATTGTTAAGCCATCTCCGAGAAAAGTGAGTGACATTTTTTTTCAAATTTTTAATGCATTATTTCCACATTTTGATGCATATCACCCTGTAATTCCAGAACCGAAAGTAGGATAAAATGAAATTCAGGAACTTTGTTTGGGGCCATGAGACCTTTCATTTGAATCTGAGTTTGTGAAAATCGGTTGAGCCATCTCCGAGAAAAGTGAGTGATTTTTTTTCACATTTTTAAAGCATTATTCACACATTTTTTGGTACATATCACCCTGTGATTCAGGAACCGGAAGTTTAATTCAAATGGAATTGTAAAACTTTGTATGGGGATATGAGACCTTTCATTTGAATCTAAGTTTGTGAAAATCGGTTAAGTCATCTCCGAGAAAAACGAGTGACATTATTTTCACAATTTTGGCGCATATCACCCTGTAGTCCCGGAACCGGAAGTCGGATCCAAAAACAGAAACTTTGTATGGGGGGCCATGAGACCTTTCATTTGAATCTAAGCTTGGGAAAATCGGTTTAGCCATATCCGAGAAAAGTGAGAGACTTTTTTCACATTTTTAATGCATTATTTCCACATTTTTGGTGCATATCACCCTGTAATTCCATTCAGTAATAGCCGTTCAACCGAGAAGGTTGTGTATAGAAGCGTACAGTTTAACAACGCTGGTTAGTTTACACGCGTTAAATACGACAACGGTTGAACTACAGGTAGAGACCTGTTGGCAGCAGCCGTTAAAACGTATAGTCGTGCTGCATAAGAGAGCCCTAGTGCTGGGCCAAGCTGGTGAAGGAAACAACAAAGGGCGTTTCTCAAGCTCTACCCAGGCCACAATACACAGCCACAAGTGCTGAGCAAGAGAGTGCAAAGGCACATCGAAGAAGGAGAGTGCAAAGGCACATAGAAGCAGGAGAGTGCAAAGGCACACCGGTGCGAAGGCACTTCGGTGCAGAAGCATATCGGTGCGGAGCACAAGGAAGAAGGAGACAAGACAACTCGGTCTTTCCACTGCCATACAACACGCAGGTATACACCGGTGGCCTGCGCTGGTTACAGCTGGCGAAGACAAAAGTATATCGGAAATCGAGTGGTGCTTGATGTCAGGTAGCAGTAGCATCACATCCAACAATCAGCATCCAACAAGAACATATAGAGCAACGAGGATCTACACGGCAGTGCAACGGAGATAGACAACAATTTCAAGGTAGAAGTTTTTTCTTTTCCTTTTGATTGAGTACTGTGTAGTGTTGGTTTCAAATTTTATTTTAAAGTTTAGTTAAAAATTTTAATGTAATGGATGAATCCATGGACGTAAATCCTAGCATGAATCCTATACCCCCACGAACGAAAAAATATCAGGAGAGCTCTTCTGGGCCTTGGATAGTCTTTTTTATACGTATATCAAAGCCATTAAACATTTTACAAATTAATAAAGGTTTGACATCACGATACTCTTCAATCAAAGAGATCATAAAAGTAAATAACGATAAAATTCGTGTTGTGGTAAATAATTTGAAACACGCGAATGATATTGTCTCTTCGGAACATTTCATTAAAGAGTATAAAGTTTACATACCCTCCAAAGATGTCGAAATTGACGGTGTTGTTACCGAAGCGAGTCTTTCGGTAGATGATTTACTCAAGCATGGTGTTGGTCGTTTCAAGAACTCTATGCTTGAGGGTGTGAAAATACTGGAGTGCAAACAACTGTACTCAGTAGTTCATGAAGAGGGAAAGAAAGTTTATCGCCCATCAGACTC
Source organism: Malaya genurostris (assembly GCF_030247185.1). Lineage (NCBI taxonomy): Eukaryota > Metazoa > Arthropoda > Insecta > Diptera > Culicidae > Malaya > Malaya genurostris. The sequence continues at coordinate 120,245,533 of NC_080571.1, read as the reverse complement.
GTTTCGAGTGACATTTGCCGGGTCTGCGTTGCCGTCCCATGTCTATGTCGATAAAATTCGCCTCCCTGTTCGGCTTTTTGTTCCAAATGTAATGAATTGTACGAACTGCAAAAAATTCGGCCACACAGCTACTTACTGTAGTAATAAACCAAAATGTATTAAGTGTGAAGGGCCTCATAAAGATAATGATTGCAACAAGGAAATTGAAAAATGTATTTATTGTGGAGAAAGTCCTCATGAGGATATTTCAGTATGCACTGCATTTAAAGTACACAAAGACCAAATTAAGCTTTCTTTAAAAGCACGGTCTAAGCGCACATATGCAGAAATGCTTAAAACGGTCATTGATGTCCCCCCTTTGGAAACCGAAAACGGGTTTTCAAATCTAGAGGAACCAGAGGACTCTGACTCTGACGAAAATAGTGAAGGTAATTCGTTTATCACTACCCAAGGGTCAGTTAAGAGAAAGAAGTCTTCTTCCAAATTACCAAAAAAGACACCTAAAATTTCATCTTCAAAAAAAGATCCCCGTGTTAAACAAAAAAAGTCAAAACCAAAGACTGTGCCTCCTGGTTTGTCAAATTCACAAACCAATCCAGGATCTAGCACAGAAAAAGGTAATAATCCTGTGGGCTCTATTTCACAGCCACCAACAGGATTACTGAAGTTTTCGGAAATTGTTGAATGGATTTTCTCAGCATTCAATATATCTGAACCCTTAAAGACCCTCATAATGGCATTCCTTCCAATAGCTAGAAATTTTTTGAAGCAGTTATCAGCTCAATGGCCAATTGTCTCAGGTTTTGTATCTTTTGATGGATAATTTATCACCCGCCGCAAATGATACAATCACTGTCCTGCAGTGGAATTGTCGAAGTATCATGCCAAAACTTGATTCATTTAAAATTTTATTGCATAGCCAAAAATGTGATGTATTTGCTTTATGCGAAACATGGCTTACTTCAAACATAGCTTTAATGTTTAATGATTTTAACATTATACGTCTCGATAGAGACTCTCCGTATGGTGGAGTGCTTTTGGGAATTAAGAAATGCTATTCCTTTTATAGATTAAACATCCCTTCAACTTCTAGTATAGAAGTTGTTGCTTGCCAAATAAACATTAAAGGCAAAGATATTTGCATAGCTTCGGTTTATATTCCTCCAAAAGCACAAGTTGGACAGCGACAGCTTAATGAAATGGTTGAAGCCCTTCCTGCTCCACGATTGATTCTGGGGGATTTAAATTCGCACGGAATGATGTGGGGTTCCGTTTACAATGATAGCAGATCATCATTAATACAAAACATTTGTGACAATTTTAGCATGACGGTATTAAATATGGGTAGCATGACACGGATCCCAAGACCTCCTGCACGCCCAAGTGCATTAGATCTATCTCTTTGCTCAACATCAATTCGACTAGATTGCACCTGGAAAAAATTGCCTGATTTACACGGTAGCGATCATTTACCAATCATCATCTCAATTAGCAATAGCAATTGCATTGCTACTTCAGCTAGTATTCCATATGATTTGACAAAAAATATCGACTGGATTAAATACCAAAGTAGTATCTCTAGTATTTTGAATTCAATGGAAGAGCTCCCTCCACTTGAAGAATATGACTTCCTCATTTGTTCGATTCTGGAGGCAGCAGAACAATCCCAAACTAAACGCTTTCCTGGGCCAACCCCTGGTGGGACAAAGAGTGCTCAGAGGCTAAACTCGCAAAACAAAATGCTTGCAAGACGTTTCTAAAACGGGGAGGAGGAACTCCTCAGAATTTTGAAAAACTTATGGCTTTAGAAACCAAGTACAAGAGCATACTTCGAGCCAAAAAATGTAGCTATTGGAGACATTTTGTCGAAGGTTTGTCAAGAGAAACCTCAATGAGCACTCTTTGGAACACGGCCAGACGAATGAGGAATCGTAACGTGGGCAATGAGAGTGATGAATACTCGAACCGATGGATATTTGACTTTGCTAGGAAAGTTTGCCCAGATTCTGTTCCTACGCAGAGCATTATAAGGGAATCTCCTCCAAATAATGGTTTTATTAATAACCCATTTTCAATGATGGAATTTTCTATAGCACTCTTGTCTTGTAACAATAACGCTCCTGGGTTGGACAGAATTAAATTCAACTTGGTGAAGAATCTGCCCGACCTCGCAAAAAGACGTTTGTTGGAATTGTTCAACAAGTTTCTTGAGCAAAATATTGTTCCACCTGACTGGAGACAAGTGAAAGTTATCGCCATTCAAAAGCCGGGGAAACCAGCTTCCAATCACAACTCATATAGACCCATTGCGATGTTGTCCTGCATCAGAAAATTGTTCGAAAAAATTATTCTACGACGTCTCGACACTTGGGTCGAGACGAACGGTTTGTTGTCAGATACTCAGTTTGGCTTCCGTAGAAATAAAGGAACGAATGATTGCCTTGCATTACTTTCGTCTGACATCCAAATTGCCTTCGCTCAAAAGCAACAAATGGCATCTGTATTTTTAGACATTAAAGGAGCATTTGATTCAGTTTCCATTGATGTTCTTTCAGACAAGCTCCACCAACATGGACTCCCAGCGGTTATAAATAATTATTTGCACAACCTTTTGTCAGAGAAACGCATGCATTTTTCATATGGCGATTTGACAACATTCAGAATTAGCTACATGGGTCTACCGCAAGGCTCATGCCTCAGTCCGCTCCTTTATAATTTTTACGTGAATGACATTGACAGCTGTCTTGTAACCCCATGTACACTAAGACAATTGGCAGATGATGGCGTGGTTTCAGTTACTGGACCCAAAGCTATTGATCTGCATAAACCATTGCAAGATACCTTAGATAACTTGTCCGTTTGGGCTGTTCATCTTGGTATCGAATTCTCTGCGGAGAAAACAGAGTTAGTCGTCTTTTCAAGAAAGCATGATCCCGCGCAGCTTCAGCTCCATATGATGGGAAGAATGATCCGGCAGGTTTTAACTTTTAAATACCTCGGGGTGTGGTTCGATTCCAAATGCAAGTGGGGAGAACACATTAGGTATCTGATAACGAAATGCCAACAAAGAGTAAATTTTCTTCGAACAATAACAGGATCTTGGTGGGGTTCTCATCCGCAAGATCTAATAAAATTGTATCAAACAACGATACTTTCAGTGATGGAATATGGATGCGTTTGTTTTCGTTCCGCTGCAAACTCTCATTTTATCAAACTTGAGCGAATTCAGTACCGTTGTTTGCGAATTGCCTTAGGCTGCATGCACTCGACACATACAATGAGTCTTGAAGTTCTCGCAGGAGTTCTTCCATTAAAAGATCGATTTTGGGAGCTTTCATCACGCCTGCTAATAAGATGTGAGGTGCTGAATCCCATGGTAATTAATAATTTCGAACGACTAGTCGAGCTTCGATCTCAAACAAAATTCATGACAGTATATTTTAACCATATGTCACAGGAAATCAACCCTTCAAGATATATTCCTATCCATGTCAGCCTCCTAAATGTCCCTGACTCAACTTTATTTTTCGACACATCCATGCAGCGCGAAGTGCGTGGAATCCCGGATCACCTACGCTCGACGGAAATCCCAAAAATATTTTCAAGTAAGTTCAGGCATATTGACTCTGAGAAAATGTTTTACACGGACGGATCGCGAATTGAAGAAGCGACAGGGTTTGGTATGTTCAACAATAATGTTTCGGCCTCATTTAGGCTTCAAGAACCTGCATCTGTTTATATAGCAGAGCTAGCAGCAGTTCATTATAGTTTGAGTGTAATCGTCACATTATCTCCAAACCATTATTTCCTCTTCACAGATAGTCTGAGTGCAATTGAAGCCATTCGCTCAAACATGACTGGCAAGACTGAACCGTTTTTCCTGGGCAAAATAAAACAGTGCCTGAACGACATATTGAACAATAATTATCTAATCACTATAGTCTGGGTCCCGGCTCATTGCTCCATTCCTGGCAATGAAAGAGCCGATATTTTAGCCAAACGTGGTGCTATTGAGGGTGAAATTTATGAGCGACCGATTGCTTTCAACGAATTCTATAGCTCGTCTCGCCAAAGAACACTTGCCAGCTGGCAAGCTTCTTGGGATAGAGATGATCTGGGTCGGTGGATGCACTCAATTATTCCGAATATATCGACAAAGGCATGGTTCAGGGGACTGGATGTGAGTAGGGATTTCATTCGTGTGATGTCCAGACTCATGTCCAATCACTACACGTTAGATGCACATCTCCTTCGAATTGGGCTCTCCGAGACTAATCATTGTGCTTACGGAGAAGGTTATCGGGATATTGATCATGTCGTTTGGACATGCGTGGAGTATCGTGATGTCAGATCTCAACTAATAAATTCTTTGCGTACCCAAGGTAGACTATCCAATATCCCAGTTCGAGACATTCTTGCTTGTCGTGACCTTTCATACATGAAACTTATTTATCATTTCATAAAGAAAATTGGAGTTTCAATTTAATAAAGGCCCCTTTTAAGACTTAGCTCTGATCCCAGCTGCGTCCATGAGTTCAACCAATAGCTAAATTAGAATAAAAATTATGTAATGATACAAACAAACTCGAAACAGTTTATGAAATTATCAACAAAATGTCAAAAAAACAGCTTATTTTATAATTTATAGAAGGTAATCGTTTGGTTCAAATAATATTTCCGAGTAGATTTCATAAATAATGACGAGTTACCTAAGATGATATTTAAGCTATAAGAGAATATGTTTTAATAAATTCAAAACGTTGTGACTATGTTAGAATTAAATTAGGATAAGAATATTATGTAAAAGTGATGCTACGGCGAAGAAAAACTTATGTAAACTGCCTTAAGAAATAAACGTATTTATGAAAAAAAAAATCACCCTGTAATTCCGGAAGCGGAAGTCGGATGCTGTAATTCACTAACCGGAAGTTTAATTCAAATGGAAGTGTGAAACTTTGTATGGAGATATGAGACCTTTCATTTGAATCTAAGTTTGTGAAAATCGGTTCAACCATCTCAGAGAAAAATGAGTGACATTATTTTCCATAGTTCTTTGCATATCACCCTGTAGTTCCGGAACCGAAAGTCGGATCCAAATGAAAATCAGAAACTTTATATGGGGCCATGAGACCTTTCATTTGAATCTAAGTTTATGAAAAGCGGTTTAGCCATCTCCGAGAAAGATGAGTGACAATATTGGTTACACACACTCATACATTTGCTCAGTTCGTCGAGCTGAGTCGTATGGTATATGACATTCGGTCCTCCGAACCTCGATTCAAAAGTCGGTTTTTGCAGTGATTGTATTGCCTTTCTATATGAGAAAGGTAACAAGGAACATTAAGGTAGCGCTTCGCCGTGGTCAAGTCGAAGCGAGACAACTCAATGCTTCCTTTTGCTTTGTCGCCGAAAATTCACCCTAAATTGCAAATTTCTCCAATACTAACCCGATTCACGAAAAATCAAAAACATACGATTGTCGATAAATTATTTTACTATGCATTTGACGAAAAATATCAGTTAGAAAGCGTTTCTATCGCGAGACTTCGTGCGAGTTTTGTTAAAAGATTTATTTTCTTTTTTCTTCTTCTCGCTATAAACAACTCGGATGTGCTACGTTTTTAACAAAATGTCAAGCCTGAGAAAGCCGTCAATAGGTTTACTTATCCCATACAAAGTTCCTGAATTTTATTTGGATCCGACTTCCGGTTCCGGAATTACAGCGTGATTTCGAAATACCTTCTTATTTTGCTCAGAGATGGAGTGATCGATTTTAACAATCTTAGGTTTAAATGAAAGGTCTCATAGTCCCAAATAAATTTCATCAGGATCTGACTTTCGGTTTCTGAATTATAGGGTAAAATGTGTAAGAAATGTGATACTGTCACTTAACATAAATCTAATATGGCCTCGGAACTATTCCAATTAGCAGCCATTATCAGAAGACAACAGAACAAACTGATTCCGGCTATCCTGGTTTCCGATTCCGGAAGTACTGGAAATAGTGGTCATACATTCCTATGTCCAGCCAGCGACTGGCACCATTAAAGAAGGTGACAAGCGATTATAAATACACTCTCCTACTCAATGCTTGATCGGAGAAGTAGATATAAAGCGAGAAGACTAGTGTTTGATGGACAGAGAAGATGTTTGGATATAAGGTATCGGTCGTGTGACGGCCAGGATGTAGACCATGTTCGATGTACGCGCTATTGTGTCTGTTTGGCGTTTTAGAGTGACTAAAACAAGATTCAGAGTGGCGAAATGGTAGCGCGTATGCACGGAATGCATAAGAACGCAGGTTCGAGTTCTGTCTCTGAGCGTATCTTTTTCCAAAAATTCATCGTTTCTGTTAGTTTTTCATTCATTTGGCTTCTCTAATATATGTTTCCGCTCAGTCATTGCAAAAACTGAATAAAATAATTTCTAAACAAATTAATTTCGGCCTGGTTGCAGGTTTTCCGACTTTGATTATATCGGTTCCCGGACTCCGGTATCGGAAGTACCTGCAATAGTGGGACTCACTTCATTTTCTCAGATAAGACTTAACCGATCTGAGAATCAAAGAAATTTATTTTGTTGAATACATCACATTTATATATGAGAATATGTGAGCTATGGAAAAAGCAGTTTTAAACCACTAGGTGGTTTGAAACAGGTATTTTTTTAGTTTAGGTCCCTTGTGCCGGGACTTAACCTACTCTGGAAAATAAATCTCACGGCGACAGAAGCTCAGGGTGGCAGGTGACCGGGAAAACCGAGAAAAAACTCGGGAATTTGGTTTCACCGGGAATAACTTAGATAGTCGAAAGCTTCAACCCAGCGTATCCATCTTCGCACTACTTGCTCAACTATTTAAACAAGTTAGGGATAAAGTGGTCTACCTTCTATTCGTTGCCATTCGTTCCCATCGTGTCGTCTTTCGCCGTGTTTCGAGTTTCTCTAGTGTCCATCAGCAACAGCAAATGGTAACCTGAGTTTTATTACAAGACCAGTACTTTACTTTCTGAACCATCGAGCCCAGGATACCAAACTGTTATTCCTAGAATCTGGTTATGCTTCTAAATTCAATAAATTAGATATTGTCTACACTTCATTGTTTTCCATGACTTCACAGTAATGTCCAAATCATCGATTTCCAGCAGATCTAATTACGGCCTCCAAGTCAAATTAATTCAATTATTCATAAAGGATTTACGTAGACTACATATATTGAAAGAGTATGTTCTCTTTATTTGACCCCTTTTAGCTTAACACATTAACAACTCTTTTGTTTGGTCATACTACAAGGATTCATAGTAGTTCAACCTATATCACACCGGAGCGATGACAATCAGATTTCCATTCAGTTCATCAGACATACGGTTCTATTCCGTTGTTAACGATGTTGGAAACATACTGGCTCCGTCTGGGGTACATAATTTATATTCTCATGACCATATTAATGCGATTTGCTCAAACCAAAATAGTGCATATTGGGACAGAGTTAAGAAAATACGATAAAAATAGTTTGTGGCTGAATGTTGTGTTTATTCCGGTAAATAATTTATTGATTTAAATTTGAAATTCGAAGAGATGATTTCAAGTTTATACAAAAGTCTATCGTGGATATCAATTTGAATTAAATAGATTTTTTAGTTGGGTGTAAAATACAACGCCCTTTTTCTCATTCCTCAGTTTATTAATTTTGCAAAAGTTTCTTTTAAATTATCGAACAAAATAGCCTTTGAATTTGTGTTGATAGCTATAGTGTCAATTTATCACAAGGGGATTTATTGGTATATTTTTGTCCAATCCGTCCCACTGTGCGTTGGTTACGCGCATCCGTATGTTTGTTCGTTTGTTGAGAACGATTTAGATCGTATTCACGAATGCAACGGCGATTACGAGCTGACCAAATGACAGCTGTTATTGTTCAAGTATAACTCAGCCGAACCATCCGGAATTTGATTAGAAGTCCGTTCTGATGTATGACTAAATTCCGGCTCAAATAGACTCAACCGCTTTCGGTTTCTCTGGCTTCGAAATTGGTTGTTGCACACGAGCTTTCCCGGGAAGCAACAAGATTTCTACATCGTGTTTTGAATGGTTCACTGGTTGGTTAAATATACGTACTCTTCATGCATTATGGTGAGATTTCTATACTTGCGCTTTATATTTCAACAGTTTAGTAGGGTGACGGTATCCCCATTCATCTTCGATCCATCATTCATCTCTTTTGCTAAAACTTTTAGTTCGAGTAAGATCTGCTATCTCTGTTCGATGCAGAGGGGCTTAAGGGGTGAGATGAAATTTTTTGCATTTGTTTCGATTTTTCGCGTCGCTCTAACAACAATATAACTCATTTGTAGAACTATTTTTTCTGTGTTAGTGCCGATACGTTGGTATTGTAACCGATTTCATCACGATTTGTTAAGCAAAGGTTTATTTAATATAATTGATTCTTTATTGTAATAGCATCATAAGAACACAAATATCTAACATTTATTCTTATTTTTTTCTGTTTCAGGTAAGATGGCTGAAGTTTTTCAAATCCATGTAAGTCCGGTATTAAAATTTGCAAAGGATACAGGGATGTTTAGTATGAATAATTTCAAGGAGAACTAACCTTCAATATGGCAAATTGAATAGCTAAGTTTCTCTGCACATTATGTTGTTATTTATTCATAAACTAAGTTCAATATTTTATCAGTATACATACAGACTGAAAAAAGACGACCGAGTGTTGGACCAGAAATGCTAATTTTCGAAAAACTTTCTTTGTGACGGAACTCGATCCAAAAACTTTTTTTGTTTCGATTATAGAGGTTTTAACCTTAAGGACAGTCACTTTTTTGGGCTAGAAAAACTTTCTGTCCCTATGTGTGGGGTGGGAATCGAACCCAGCCGGACTACATGGAAGGCATCAACTTATTCATCATGCTATACCCGTCCCCTTATTTGGGTCAAATGTTTTCTCGCTTGAACTCTCATCAAAGCACTGATTGGTCAAATTGAACTGCCATTATCATTTTGAAGTTAAATTTAAATAGTGATGAGCTGTTTTTCATTTTTTGTAAGAAGTGTAAATTGACTCCTAGCTCATCCACCAATTGGGGATACGCGCCCTTAGGTTCATCATCCGAAGCTCAGGGATTTGTTGCAGAAACTGGTTAGTTTGTAATCTAATACCCCTAAATGTTTACGTCAGAAACCCCCACTCGGTTACGTCAGAGGCATCTGAAAGGATATTACGTCGTGGTGCAATATTCACAAAGTGTTACATAAATAATGTAAACTTTGCGCCTGTATTGCGGTTCAAATTGAACTGTTTGGTGGACATGGTAGTTAAATTTGAACTGCTAATGGATGAGCCAAAGGCAAAACGTCAAAACTCAAGTTTTGACGTCTTAGAAACATAACCTGTACATGAATGGGTATAACTTAATCGTGAATATCTCTTGTTGTACTTGACGCAACATGATTTTTTGGTCCTCACCATCAGAAGTGTCTTCAATAATTTAGGACGAAATTTTCAGACCAGTAACCAAAAATTACAATTTCAGAAAATGCTCGGTATCAACGGGTATCGAAGATGAAAACTGATAACGCGTGTATAACTTTCTTGTACTCGGACGACGATTTTGATGTAGCGAGCGACATTCATTTATTCATCCTCTCGTTACCTTTTGATGTTCCATTAGTTCTAGTTCTATTAGTTCTAGTTTCATTAGTTCTAGTTCGCAGTTGACTGTGACGAGATGACATTTTTACCCCTTACACCATAAGCAACTGATTTAGGCCGGTTCAGGTTTAAAACTCAGTTACAGAATTCCGCTCGAGAATCCAGATTACGAATTCAGTTCCAGATTCTAGTTCAGTTACAGGTCCAAAACTCAGATCTAGAATTCAGGTCAAGAATCAAGGTTCATAATTTAGTTCCAAGTGCAGAATCCAGCTCCAGACTTACTCGAGGAATATTCCATCATTATTGAATAACTTCGAAGTGACTTTAATTATTGTTTCTACTGAATTTTCTCGCTCTCGTTAGTTGCGCTTTATTTAATCGTAGATTATGTTTGTCGTTACAAGCTGAGGCCAATTTGGTGGATTGATATTTTCTCAACGAAATGTATATCCTTTTCCGCAAGTCAATTGAGAGTGGTTTTGGCATAGTGAGCCGACGCCAAATCCAGCCAAAACAGTGGACGTGTACTATGCTTCTTATATAAAGGCAGCAATCTCTTCTGAAAACATTCAGATCAATAGATTTCTGCATTTGTAGTTCCGGTAGTGTAAAAAATGGTTGACTTCAAACCACAGGAACATATTGCTTGCCATACCAGTACCTTTTGACCGAGTTTCTCCACTTGAATCGACCTGTCCGCATCGCTCACATCCTCCCCAACGACGACAGTAAAGTATTGTGGACCTGGAAGGGTTTTTGAGTCCTCTTTTACATAAGTCTCATCGTCCATCAAAACTCATGCATCCGGACCCTGCAAAAGACTGTTTTGGCAAAATCACGCATTGACATTGATTTGTTCTTCATGATTAGAAATACAACTTTCTGGTCCAGTTTCGGGTTGAAAGAACCGGGTTTTCTGCCTCTTCCTGGTAGCTCATCCTAAGAATAATGTTCCCCAAACTTATTAATTATGTTTTTAAAACTAGAATGATGAATTCCAAACCGCTTCACCAATTTTCGCATAGTAATACCCTTCTCACTTAGCCATGTGTCCAGAACATTAATTTCCACTTCCTTTTCAATACACGACATTTTGAAAACGCAGAATTTCAACCGCACAAACAATTAAAGAGTCAAAAACTGACAGCCAAACGCACAGCATGCTGCGATCTGAGCATAAAAAACCATCACAAATACATGCGTACAACACAAATGTATGTGGATAGCTTATTTTCGATACACTCCATAAGCAGCCCAGTTTTTTAAGTAATTATCCACACTTGAAAGTTCGCGCGACGCAACCGAACGAACTTCTAAACTGCTTCTAAAATATATTGTTCAACTTCTATGCAGCGAGAAAGTTCACACGGAACTAAATCTGCACTTTCAAGTTGCCAAAAGTACCACGCATACTCTTAAGCAGCAATACACTTCACACGGAACTTGTTCTGTACTTCGAACGGTCAAAAATTTAAGCAGATAGAATGTTCACGCGGAACTTCCAAGTCCTCAAAAGTTCCGCGTGTACTTTTAAGCAGCAAGAAATTGGATGTTTTAAGTAATTGTAGAACTTCTGGTTGCATGGGATGTTAGTTTTATTTCAATTCATGTCATCCAGTTATGGCTCTGAGGTTACCCACTCGCTTTTTCCGAAATGTTTTCGAATCAAGCAGAATCATATATCACGGTTGCCACGATTTTGATTTAATTAGATACATGTCAATCCCACTTTTTGACTGCACGAGTATGAAAGAAATTCTAGGTTCATAATTCAATCATTTCTTTTTGTGTATTAAAAGGACGATTTTTGTATTGGCTAATGTGCTTTATTTATTTATTTATTTATTTATTTATTTCATCAAGCAGATGCAGACTACATATAAATGGTTCACAATGTTCACTTACATACTACGCATTATTTCTACCACAAAGCTGAGATTTTATTTTACTGTTTGACATAGTAAAATCAAGATATTCGCAGTATTGATTGTAACGGCGCATTATTCGTTCGACTGGACTGTATCTTGTATAATTTGTTCTTGTATGTATGACTTTCTAAAAATAATTTCCTGGAACGTAATTGACGGCTAGATATATAAAAATTTAATTGCATTAATAATGGAGCTTGAGAAATAATGTCACTGATAAAATAAAGCATTGCAAAGTCGCGGAGTACTTTAAGTGTTTTTATATTGATGAGCATGCGGCGTGCTTTTCATGATGGTAGAGGAAATGCTGTCCAATTTAATTTACGAAGTGCATGTAAAAGAAACTGTTTTTGGATCGATTCATTGCGTTCTTCGTGAGTAATATTATATGGATTCCATACTGGGCTGCAATATTCCAAAATGGTTCTGTACTATATAGCAATTTTATAGTAAGGAGTGTATCGAAAATAAGCTATCCACATACATTTGTGTTGTACGCATGTATTCGCGATGGTTTTTTATGCTCAGATCGCAGCATGCTGTGCGTTTGGCTGTCAGCTTCCGATTCTTTACTTGTTTGTGCGGTTGAAATTCTGCGTTTTCGAAATGTCGCGTATTGAAAAGGGAGTGGAAATTAAAGTTTTGGACACATGGCTAAGTGAGAAGGGCATTACTATGCGAAAATTAGCGAAGCGGTTTGGAATTCATCATGCCAGTGTTAAAACCATCAATAATAAGTTTGGGGAACACTATTCTTTGGATGAGCTACCAGGAAGAGGCAGAAAACCCGTTTCTGCCAACCCGAAGCTGGACCAGAAAGTGTTATCTCTAATCATGAAGAACAAACCAATGTCAATACGTGATTTGGCCAAAAAAGCAGGTACGTGTGTCGGAATGATCCAGGGTAACAAGAGGCTAAATCACCTGAAGACCTACGAGAAGCAGAAAATCTCAAAACAAAGTGTAAAACAGCAACAAGGGCCCGGAAATTGTATTCGCGTCTTTTGCAGGGTCCGGATGCATGCGTTTTGATGGACGATGAGACTTATGTAAAAGAGGACTCAAAAACCCTTCCAGGTCCACAATACTTTACTGTCGTCGTTGGGAAGGATGTGAGCGATGCGGACAGGTCTATCAAAGCAGGGAACTATAAATGCAGAAATCTATCGATCTGAATGTCTCCAGAAGAGATTGCTGCCTTTATATAAAAAGCGTAGTACACCTCCACTGTTTTGGCGTCGGCTCACTATGCCAAAACCACTCTCAATCTCATTTCGTCGAGAAAAATATCAATCCACCAAATTGGCCTCAGCTTCGACCCATCGAACGTTACTGGGCAATCGTGAAGAGGGTCTTCAAGAAGACTGGTAAGGCAGCTGGGAACATGGAGGATTTAAAAAAAATTGGACTCAAGCGTCCAAAAAATGCGATGCAACACTTGTCCGGAACTTGATGAAGAGCGTTCGATCAAAAGTTAGAAAACTCGTGAATAACTTAAATTTCATCCGGTTTTCTTTATGCTCAAGTTTAACCTCGTACAATAAAGAATCAATTTTTAGTTTGAATAAAATATCGTTTTTTATCATAATTTGAAAGAAAAATTTGTGGATAGCTTATTTTCGATAGACTCGTTATATGGGTCTTGAAAGTTATGACTGAAGCGTTTGATAAAGCCCAGCATACTATTTGCTTTATTGGTTATTGTATTGTAATGTTCTACAAATGTTAGCTTGGAATCCAAGATTACACCGAAATATCGTACAATTTTACTTTTTCATCTTTTTTTATATATATAAAAAATAGGTATAGAATTCACTCAAACTTTAGAAAAAAAAATACGAGGCCCGGACAAGATTTTCGAGGCCGAATGTCATATATCAATTGATTCAGCTCGACGAACTGAGCAAATTTCCGTGTGTGTGTATGTGTCAACTAAGAGGTCGTGATCTCAGAGATAGCTGGACCATTTTTGATCGAACTAGTCGCAAATGAAAGGTCTCCCCGTCACCCTGAACGCTATTGAATGGTTTTGAGATCGGATGTTTACTTTTTGAGTTATACGAAGTTTTATGTCAAAATTTTTAGTTTTTTGACAGTATCTGTCACACTTGACCTTGAAAACAGAATATGTGTCTATACTTAGATTCTACACGGTAATAGCTATCTAACAAGCCATAGATTGTTAAAAATCGTCAATTTTCAACAAAGATATCGACAGATTTGTATAAGCGACCTTTCTCCCTATTCCAGCAGTAGAAGTTTTGAGCTCTGTATGACAAAGCAATGCTTGGGAGCCACGTGAAACACGATTTATTATACTGTTACATACAATTTTTTCTAAGTAGTAAAAAGACTGTGTACAGCATCCTTTTTCATGACAATTGGCCTCGGACCGATTTTAGCACGGTTCGTTTTGGCAACATAATCGTTCAAATATGGCATACGTAAACCAGATGATATCAGCATTTTCGAGTTGAAAGTAATTCCATACTTAATTGATTTAAACTACTTACAGCAATAAATGCTGGAAGAACATAACTTCCATATACCATACGACTCAGTTCGTCGAGATCAGCAAATGCTTGTGTGACAAATAATTTCACTCAATTTTCTCGGAGATGGCTAAGCCGTTTTCTACAAACTCAGATTCATATGAAAAGTAGTATACTCCCAAACAAGGTTCCTGAATTACGTTTGGATCCGACTGCTGATTGCGGAACCACAGGATGATATGTGAAACGAAATTAGATTAATGCAATTCAGTTTTCTCGCAGATGGCTGAACTGATCTAAGATTCAAATGAAATTTAAATCATCTATGATTCAAATGAGAGGTCTTAAAATCCTATAAAACATCTTACTTTTTAGTCAGATCCGACTTCTGGTTTAGGAGATACAGGGTGATTAGTATAAAAATGTCCATTTCACATAAATTAATCAGGTTTATCGGGTTTGCAGATTTGGTTAGTCGATTACCAAATAAAGTTATTTCAGTTTAAGCGGTATTCGTTTTTGGATTCAGAATGTACCCCCAAATTTTAATTCGCACTACAATTTCTCAAAGATGTCTACACACTCCTGAGGTGAATTTAACTGATTTCGGCTACACCGATTTTAAAATTCCGGTTCCAGTATCGAATCGTTTCTCAAAGCTCAATCATTTTCTCAAAAAAGCCCAAATCGAACTTCAAAAACAAAAATTCAAATTACAGAACTTAAGATCCCATACAAAATTGGTGAATTTTATCCGATTCTGGAATTACAGATGATGAGTTTTTAAAATTCATACCGATATAGAAGATGTAAATTGTTTGACGTATTAATTTATGGCCATTCGAATCATTTTGGGTTATGCCAGTTCCTGAATACCAGCTCTGGAAGTACCATAAATAATGACGAAAAACTCTAAAGTGGAACTTACTTCGACATCTCATGGAATGTTCAATCGATTGTCACACGTTAGGATTGAAATTCGATACGATTTGCAGTTTCGACATTACAGGGTAATGAGTAATTAAAATTCTTATTTTAGAACGACGATAATTAAAGTAATGTCATGAGAACTAAAACACCTTAGAATATCCATATTATCTCACTGCTAGGTGGATTAATCACGTTTTTTATTATTTGATTTCCTAAAAATATGTCTACAGAATGAGTTTTGTTTTTCCTACTGAAAGTTATTGAGTTACTTTTTTTACATTAAGTTGGGGTAGACTTTTGCAGCACCAAATGTGAAATAGATTGATTTCATTCTGGAATATTACAGCGTCGTTGATATTTTTAAATTCCATGAAGAGCTACACGTCGCATGCATTCAAGGAAAATGCACTCGAATTTATTTTACTTGCAAAAGTTCCACAACTATAGGTACATTTAAGAACACAGAACCGGTCTCGTTGAGACGTTTGATATTTTCTCCAGTTGCATCTAGTGTCAGCATTATTGTGATTCGAACCGTGTGCAGTTTTACGGCCGGGCATATATCATTAGCTTTCGTTAGTTCCTCCTTGTTGACAGTAAACGTTTAATGGCGCAGTATTTAACCAGGGTCTTTTCCTACAGTGTGCAATCCCGTGGTCTGGATTTTTTTTAAATCTCGTTAGCCTCGCACTTATTCATCTAGTGGTAAAATATGTACCGCTCACTTTTTCTCTTTTATTATTTTCCGCTGAACAGTACGTGATGTTTATGTCAGTCTGCTTATATTTCAATCTATAATGATGGTATTTTTAAAAGGGAGATACATTCTATGTTGTATTGTAATGAACGGTTTTTTTTTGTCAAAAAGTTAGGCAGACGATTGGTTTTCTGGATTGCACGACAATCGGGTCGTTTTTGATGACCCTTTTCACGGGAAAATTAGTCGTTTCATCTCTGTCGGTTTTGTTTGTTGCAAACGGTTAGAAGCTTGTTGTAGTCAAGTTGTAGTCAAATTTTCGATTGCAATCTGGGACATAGAATATTTTAACGCACTGCTAACTGGTATGATTTTAAAAATACCAAAATACCAGTTAGTAGTGCAGACTTCAATTGTTACCCGTTAAATTTTTTATACTTCTTAAATTACAAACCCAACATTTGCTATTCTCGCAAGTCAAATATTGCATCAAAACCATTATTCATATGAGTCGAACCATTGGAGGCGGGAGCTTATGCTATCAAATAAACATATTGAATGGAGGAAAAAAGAGTTTATATCGGGGTTAGAGAAGGGAGCTAGCTAAAATGCTTTGTGTGGAAAATGAGAATGTATTCATCGAACAGACTGAATCTTATTTCATGCATGCTGCAAAACTCAAATCCATCGTCTAGATATGGGCACATTTCGTATGCCGGTGTCTTCTTCCTTCACTTCCTTCAGGTTGAGGGTTGTTCGTTTCGCTAGATATCTCGGTAGTAATCCGTTGTATTCCTTGTCGATCAAATAGGATATTCGTTTTGTGGTAATAAGATGCAAGATACATCCTGCAATTGTATTTTCTATGCTACTACGTCTATTCACAGCTATGAAGTCGATAGTTGACTTTTACGGTAGGTTTGAGGCACACTCTGTACACTTTTTGATATCCTATTCATAGGATTCCGTATCATAGATTACATTCGACAGGATATACTTTGCTGGTTACAAGAGAAATCAAATGACAAATTTATTTGCTGGATGTTATTTTCATGACAGACTGTTTTTTAAATCTTTCGAGAAAATTTTGATATAGGAAATAAGTATTATCAAAAACTGCAATCGTTATTCCATTCGAATTGGGCATCGTTATCGGCTTCGTTGTCAGAAGTTTAAGTGTAGTTTCAATTCCAATCGTACACAATTGTTACCATTACAACCAACAGACCTATTTGTTGCACAGCTCCTATCCGAAATATTCAAATATTTTCACGTCGACGATTGTTAATTAATCCGGTATTGGTATTGAAAAATTAAGAACGGAACATACAGTTAACATTTTTTAAGTACATACTAGAAGCATTCGCAGCCTTTTTACAAAAGATGACTAAACCAATATATTACGGTAGAACTGTCAAACCATCCAAGAAGCATTGTACGAAAATCAATTAATTCATTCTACTCGTGGTTTAAGGTCAACCAAAATGGATCAGCATTAATATTTTGCTCTACCAAGAAATCCGTTTTTCAGCGATGAGACAGGGATAGAAGACATCTCATGACAAAAATCAAGCGTTCATGCGAATCCAAAACTAGCCGCTGGGAAAGATCTGCAGTCAATAAACTGCGCTGTAGCACGTTCTGCCTGAGCTATCACGAGAATGACAACCAAAAATTAGCATTAAATGAATGGCCGGATTTGCTCCCTTGTAAAATAATCGATTTTGTCACCACGTCACCAACCGCCATGGCAAACATGCAGATGCGGATCTCCCAATCCATCACTAGGCGACGCGTCAGCACAAAAATAATCCCCGAATGTCACATTTTCATTATTAATTTTGAAGTTGATCGATAACTGTCGTTAATTGACTCTTTTGCTTGTCGCCCGAGTCGCTTGGTTCGGCGAATCATGATTTTTCGGTGGGCCGTTCTAGCTCTAGTCAGGATTCAACTTTGAATGCCAACTGATGCCATCGTTCCAACAGTGAGGGTATGAAACGGGCCGCGGCAAAAAAAAAGAATAACAGGAAGGTTCAGGGACATGTACGACATATTCTTCCATTTATACATTCTTTTTTGCTTTTTGCTGCCTAGAGGAGATACTCACTTGCAGACCGAGAGTCGTTCCTGTCGGTTCTGAGGCAGACACGAGCCGCCATTGCACTGTTGACCGGGACTCCCAAGGGACCGATGAGCTGTCACTCGCATATTTGGATCTATTCATTTATACTGTAATTTATGCCTTCATTGTGAAATGAACTGTAGGATGCTGCTACCGTCGACGGTTTCCTCGAATGTCTGCCATGTCTGGGCGTACAGCAATCGGGCCGGACACGGATCACAACGGTTCCGTTCAGTCACGCTCGGAGAAGCTTGCCACTTTTTCGCAGTTCATAAAAAATCAACCGGCAACAGCAAACAAAAAAAAAACGGTGCGACCGATAATGCCCAAAAAGAGCACGTTGGCATGTAATCCATTTTCATTATACAAAGCTGCGGCAGGAAACGGCAAACGAACGAAGGCTATTTCAGTTATCCACCCGCAGCCAACGGGAATCTCGCATTGGAGTGGGAGTCCGGCAATAACTAATCGTCGTTCAATAATGCGAGGGTGTCACTAATGCCGATACCGGCATTGACGGAACAAAGTGACCTTTTATTAATTTTAATCTGGATCCTGTAGTTTGCTGATCCCGGGCATGCAATTGGCCACTTATTCGAACGAACCGACCATTCGTGTTTTTGCCATTCTCTGCCGAGTGGATTATCGTTTCGTGCGGCGGGTGGAACACAGTTACAACAGAGGATAAAATTACCGTTATCGTTGAAGTTTGGTTTCATTTAACTGTTCGAACGTGATGAATGAATCAAGGCGCTGCTCATACGAGTTATTATGCTGTGTAGCAACTTGAGCACTTGAACAGTTCCGGAATGCACTTTGTTTGTTTATCCCTAGTTTAATAGATTTTCTACGGAACCGGTCAGATTATTATTCAAAAGTTCATAGAATCAGCATTACCAGAATCATAATGTTGGCCAGATCTAATAATCTAATAATCTGTTTTCCAACTCAAGTTATAGAAATGTTTTGAGAGGGGCTGTTCCCCATTTGAGGATTAATAAACTCGTTAAACGATGCAATGATTCTATTTTAATGGTTCAAAATAAGGTATTTCTCGAGAAACTTTCCATCTATTTCTCGAGAAACTTTCCTATCCAACATTCGGGATTGGGAATCAAAATCAGGAAGGATGAGTGAAAGGCGATAGTCTTACCCGTTACTCTAAATGCTATAACGATCAAAAATTGATCAATTTCAACTTAACACTCTTTTCCGCAGTGCTTAAAAAAACCGACACATGTCCGATACCGAGTCGATACTTTGAGGTATCGATACTTTCAAGAATCGGGTATTTTTGGTATCGATATCGCATCAGAGCGATACTGTTTGTATCGATACTTTTGGTCTCAATACTTACAGTATCGCAACATATTGAAGTCAATTACAATTACGACGGAACATTTTTTTTGTTTAAATTATAGAGGCTGGTGGGCTGCATGGAGGGCCCGTCCTCAATGGAACATTTTTATTTCTTCGGATTCGACAATTCGCCAATCTGAAATTCGTTCTCGACAATCTCACTTCGTTCCACAGGTGCGCTGAAAGAGAGTGCAGTGAGAGAAAACCATCAGAGAAACATGCACTTAATGGTCACACTCTCAGAGGATTCAATCATTTCAATTTTCCACACTCATTGCACTTTCTTTCAGTACGTCTAATAGCGATGGAATAATATCAATAGGAATTAGATTTTAGTGTAGTATTCGTGTATCGACGTAAAGTTTATGACATGAGAATTGTTGAGAAAATAAGTGAAATGTGAAATCAACACAAAGTGGCGTGCGTAAATTCTTTGACGAAAAAAAATTGCGAAAGGCGAAGTGCAATCTATATGGCAAGCAATATGCGTATAATTGAATTGTAACTGTAACTGTACTGAACATCAAATGCAATAGTTTTCTGTTTTCAAGAAATATTCACAAATCACACATTAAAGACCCAGAAAGTATATATGCACTTTGATTTCGCTGTGTTAGATATTCAAATTTTATTCGATATACTGATAATATTAGACTATAACAACAGAATATTATTCTCAACATTTGCTGCTTGGTCATTGTAGACTAGCTGGCGCACCTTCTTGCGAACGTTCCTCATTAAATTCCGTACAGACTTCTTGGCGACCTGTTTTGACACTTTTTTCCAATCTATTTCGAACTGTTGAATGGTTTCGGCTGCCGAGACATGTTTCCTAAGATGTGCCTTCGTTAATGCCCAAAATTCCTCAATTGGTCGAAGTTGTAGGCAATTTGGTGGATTCATGTCTTTTGGGACGAAATTGACATTTTTGGTAGTATACCATTCTACCGTTGATTTCGAATAGTGGCAAGAAGCCAGATCTGGCCAGAAGAGAACAGGATCCTTGTAGCTTCGAATCATGGGTAGAAGTCGTTTTTGTAAACATTCCTTGATGTATATTTCGCTGTTCATTGAAGCAGTGGTGATGTAGGGTTTCGAAATCTTACCGCAGCTACAAATTGCTTGCCAGACCAGCTTTCTTACTACTAGGTTTCGTCGTCCATGATTATGCAGTTCAAATTTCCAGCAAGAATCGTATTGTACAGCTTTCGAACCCTCGGCCTGATCGATGCTTCTTGTTTCGGACTACGTTTTGGTTGTTTCTGCTTCTTATAGGTTCGAAGATTCAAACGTTCTTTAGCATGAAGAACTTTTGACTTCGAATTGTCCCCTTTTTTTGGCCACATCCCGAACTGAAACCTCCTTCTTTTGCTCGAACGCCTTCAGTATACGTTTATCCAACTGAGGGTTTGCAGGACCTTTTTTTCGACCCGTTTTCGGTTTATCCTCAAAGGTGTTATCCTCACCGAACTTCCTGATTGCATTTCGCACGGCTTTTTCATTTACTCCTTCCATTTTTGCTATCTTTCTTAGTGACAGTCCACGCATTCCGAAACAAACTGATGAAAACTAATAAACAACTGCACAAGTGGTTAGAGAAGAGCGAACAGTTGCTTCCCCTTCATTCGCTAGATAACAGCGAAAGCACCTCTCTTCCAAGGAAAAAAATTACAAGATCCAGCAAAAACAAAAAATTATTTGTTTTATTGTAAAACGGCCGCGTTAAGCTTAAGTGCAAAAGAGCCGAATAACTGGTTCGATCGTTTTTTGTAGGATTTGGCATCTCACCATTATGGAAAAACCTGTTTTAATCCACCTAGAGGTGCCTTACTCATATTTTCATAAATATTACTAATGGATCCTTCAAAACATTTTCATTGGATCATGAATAAAAACAAGAATGATGTCAGTAACGTTTTCGGAGTTTTTACCCACTATTTCTGGTATTTCTGAACAGGAAACTTGGATTCGATACAACTAAAATTGGTTCACTTGGACAGCAACTTAAACGAAATTCAACATGAAACAGTTTAGAGTCAAACTTAGAAGAATTTTTCCGTATATTGTATTATAGCTCTAATTGTCGGTACGAATTTTTAAACACACATCACCCTGTAATTTCGGAACCGGAAGTCGTATCCGGAAGAAATTCAACAGAGACCGTATGAGTTTCCATTTGAGCAAAAGGTTTTGAATATCGATTTCGACATCTTTGTGAAAATAAAGTGTGTTCCGTTTTGTTGCTTTTGATCTTCTGGTACTTCCGGAATCGGCAACTGGAAGTCGATATATCGGATATCAGGATTATGGACTATCAAATAACAAAACGCGCACAATATAAAAGTTGTATAGCTAGTTCAACGGACTCTATTTGTTTTTTCGTTGCCATGTATATGAAAATACTCGTTAAATTGATTTTTTTTCGCATCACCCTGTTATTCCGGAATCGAAAGTCGGATCCGAATACAATTCAAAAGCATTCTATAAGAAAGTACAACCTTTCATTTGAATCTAGGTTTGTTAAAATTGGCTCAGCCATCTCCGAGAAAATCTTTTTTGTACATAAACTCACACTCAGACATTTTGAGATCTGGACGAACTGATTCAAATGGCATATAGTACTCGGTTCTCTGAGCCTCGGTTCGAAAATTTGTTTTCACAGTGATTTTTTATCCGTCCTATATGAGAAAAACAAAAAGATCATGTAGTCATCGAATCCATACCGCAACCAATGTCCAGGACATGAATCCCCTGTCACCCCAGAACTCCGTCCAACAGATCAATATTGAGACGTCACCAAGCAAATCCTAAAAAAATGACAAAACCCTTTGCCAGATACATGGAGTGCAAGGAAAACTGTCATTCTGCGGCAAAAAAGGGACCTCGACAGCTGTTTAGAACTTGACGAAAGGAGTCAAATGAAAAGTACGACAATTTGCATGTATCAAAAATATAAAGCTTGAGTTTTTTAGGAGTGTAAGCGATATTTAGTTTATTTACATATCAAAAATGATTATTCGGAATCGAACCCTGTTCTGATTGAGCTAACAACTGATGAAGTTTTTAGCACTGTACATCAAGATAAAAACAACTTCTTCTTAATCCACGCAGCAAATTTTGGACACAAATTTAGATAGATTAATTTAGGTTGATTCCGATTGATTTGGATGATTCCAAATGATACTTCAACGTAGCAGCACTAATATATTCGAATTTGACCATTGAAGCCGCTCTTAGAAAATATAATGCAGATAGAAAAAGTGTGACTTGTCGGTTACGTCACTTATACGATTATATCGCCAGAAAAGAAGTGTTCGCCATGAGCATTACGAGCTTTCAAATGCGATTTTCGAATTCAGTTCATTCATCTCCGAGACGTATTGAAAAATTGTTAAACTGTGTTGGCATGTTACGTCCCCTATAGGATTACATCCCACGAACCGAAAATCAAATCTCATAGTAGCTGTTAAATAAGCCTAGGTTAATTGAAATCCGTTGGAACGTCTTCGAGAGAATCGTGCAGATAGAAAACAGTGCGGTTTGTCGGTTATACCATCACATCTCCGGAACCGGAAATGTCCACCATTTGATTTTCGAGCTCAAACACTAGCCGAATATTCAGACAAGCCTGAGATTTTTTAAATCATTTCAGCCATCTAAACGAAAATTTAGCTTAGAGAATGAAAATAAATTCTGAAATTGCGCCTGGATTCTGGAACAGAACGCTGAAAAGCAATTCTGAAATAGAATTCTTCACCTGGAAGTTTATTTTCGAGTTATTTTTGATTATCTCATACAACTGAAACTTTTATCGTGAATTGCTGTTCATATTTCTGATAGTATGGAGAAATGACGAAGTTTTTATCTTTTCTTCAATTCGAAATGTTCACGACACAAAACGTATCAATCTCCCAATTTTAAAAAGGTTAAGTAAAATAGAAAAATAAATCGACCTTCGTATTTAAATAAGTTCAATTGTACTATGTTTCCGAAACGTAAACAGTTTTTTCACAAATCCTTCAGGTGGATCTACTTTCCATTAAACTAGAAGATAGTCGTGGCTGGTGATTATGCTTTCGCACGTGCCTCAATCTGAAGCACTTTTTGGTGTGCCATTTCGCATACGCAACCTTATCGACTATAGCACAGCTCCACAATACAGTCAATATGTATGCACAACGAATTAGGATGAGAATATAACTCTGCTGAAACAACAAATGCATCTCGATAAAAAAAATATTTAATGTGGGTACAATGATACTATTTAAAAGTAACTTATATAGTATGTGTAACACAAGAAGTATAATTCCTTGTGGTAAAAATACCAATCAACGATTTTTCTCTGTGGTTTTGTGTAGTTGTCTTTGTTAGCTTTCAGTGAAAGTTTTTAGATTATGGGAAATAAATATCACAAAATTTGGATATATTTACATAAAAATCACCCTTTTCTAGCTAGTATAAAATGCTATGAATTTTCTGTCCACTTTGTTATCAGTTTCTTACCACTATGGAACAGTAAATTATTCCACGGGGTTGCTTCGAAAGTTCACACACTGTAAGCAACTCAGGTCAAGGCCATCATCACACTTATCATGTTCCACCCACCTTGTTGGTGTATTTAAGAAGCAAGAATCGAGGTTGTCGTTTTTCACCAGAAGGAAGACTGAGCTGTAGTACAAATGACAGTAATATGCTTGAGAAAAAGAAGGCTAGCTTGCACATCGTTGAAATTTTTATGGATGGAGCTGTTCTTCAGACCTATTCAAGGTTTTGCACTTGTAGTTCGTTGCAAATGTTGTTGGCATCAAGCTAGGCAAGTTGACTGCGAGCGTGGGTGACTTTAGAATTTTCTGAATGACAAATGCTACGCTTAAAAATTGAATTGACCAACTTCAATTTGGTACTTTTTTCTGCTTCTGAGCACCAAACAGGCGAAATTATTGAATATTGAACATCAACTGTCACTAACGTAATGATATTACGATTAATTGAGCAGAAATATAAATACAAAACCTCGGAAAGAATTGCCAGCTGGTGCATTTGGAACTTCAAAGTCTCCGTCAGAAATGTCGCAAGCAAGCAGGGAGTGTGGTTTTTATCATCGAGCTAAAACATCGAGCCGGATTATCGACTTACAAGGATTCAAATCGTGACAAGCAAAGAAAGTCTCCCGGGATAGAGGCATAGAAGCTGTGTACGAAGATACTGACAAACCGATTTTGATAGGTTTGATCAATTTAATGGAACTAGTTTTTTTATTAATAACAATATTTAATAATGACAGTTGTTACAGTTATCCCGGGTTGGCGAATCAATACATAGGGCGCTGGTCTTTCAAGCCGGTTGTTGTATGTTCGTGCCCCGACCTGGAAGGATTCGTAGTGTCAGTAGAATCATAGCTCCAGCCATGCAATGATGCAGTACGATATGAATTGACTGTAAAGTCTGATGAAACAGAAGATCAAATTTTACAAAAGATTGTAATATCAAGGCTTTGCTTGTTACAGTCAGTTTAAAAACAATAACTTAACAAGTCATTCATTTTATACACCTAACAACAAAAAACAAATCGTTTTTTCTATTTCCTGGCGTATTTTTGCTCCTCTTGTTACTGCTTAGGAGTTTGAGAGGAAATGGCTAAGAATATGCATAACCGGAAAAGTTTTTATTAATCAATTACTGTCACCTATTTTTTGGAGTAGTCTTGAATATGTTTTACTAGCTCTTTTCTGTTGTTAGAAAACCACCCAAAAGCGAAAGTCATATTAAATGAGAAAACCATTATAAAGTTTTTTTTATATGTTCGATTAATGAATTATTTTCTTTTTTTGCTGAAGTTCAAAATGAGCTATGATATCGATGTATAATTTTTTTCAGACTAATACAATTCTTTTTGGACGTTAATAACAAGCAAACGGATGTCAACTGCCAGCCTAAACCGGCCTGATAATTTGTTTGCTAGAACAGCGTATTTCACTTATTTCAGACCTTTAGGGGGAATTATAAAGCTTCTCCAGGAGGAATCAGTTTGGTCACATTTATCTTCGTCGAGAGAAAATTCGGACTGCAATATTACGCCGTTCTACGCATAACTGTTCTATATTCTATGTGGTTTCCTGTATATATGGGACGGTTATGCGTTAAACGGCAGTGAAGATAATACAAAATAGTGCAAGTGATTTACATGTAGTGACAGTTTTTTTTTCAATACGCCCACCAACCTTTAGTAAAAGGCCGCAAAATTTCAGTACAATTACTTAACAAATGGATTCACATGCCAAATGTGTTATTTTGTGTTTTTTAAATTATGACCAAATAAAAGTATGAAAAATTTCGGGGGCTATTCTCCCTCCTCAGCAACCCTGCTTGTAAATTACTTGTAATATGCTAAACTTGCTACACTTGTCTGATAGTTTTTATGCAACATATAACAAAAAATACAGTAATGACATTTGTGATATTGTAAGAACCTATAAGACATCATTCAAACATGAAAAATGGTGACAATAACTAATGCAATAATGCTTAGTATCCAATAGGGACCGTGCACGACAACAAGCAGCGCCATTAGTGACGAATAGGCGAAATAATCCTACCATAGCTTTACACTGTTACCATATGTTTACGCTGAATAAAATAGTCAAAAACCTGTTTTAATCCACCTAGTGATGTAATGATGTCTTCTTCATATCAATCATATTCTCATATATAATACTATGGTAGAGTATTAAAAATATTTCTCTTAAATTCTTAAAATAAACTAAAGAGATTGTTTCTGCATTAACTAGTATAACCTACAGAATGAAACAGTTCTCTGAAATCCATGAGAAAACGAAGTGAGTTCCACTATTGTAGGTATTTCGGGCACTGTAACCCAACAACCGGTATAATCGAAGTTGGTTCGTATGCTTACCAACTAACATGACCTACAAACTCTACAAGTTTTTATTCAAATTTTTATACGATTTTGACATCGTACTCTAATCGACGATTTTAATTGCATCCGAAAAATATGCCTAATTTTCGGTAGGAGATCTTTCATTTGAACCGAAGATTAAGAATACCGGACTGCCATCTCTGAGAAAAAGTGAGATCTTTTTTTAAGCATATGATTATTATCTGCCGTCGTTTTTCGAAAACCAGGAACCAGAATAGCCGGAATCGGTTTGTTTGGCTGCCTGATTGGAATACTTTTGTTTGGCTACTGATTGGGATACTTTCAAGACCTATTTAGGAAATTTTTTACTCTTTTCGTTTCGACTCTTTAAGTCACGGTACACAATTTTTAACACACTTTACCCTATCATTCCGGAACCGAATGTCAGATCCGGCTGAAAATCAGGAATTCCGTGTGGAACCACGAGACGTTTTATTTGAATCTAAGTTGATCAACATCGATTAAGTTATGTTCGAGAAACACACATACACAGATATTGCTCAGCTCGACGAACTAAGTGGAGTAGTACATGACACTTGGCCAATTTTTACTAGTCGATTTTCAAGTGATTGTATAACCTTTCTATATGAGAAAGGCAAAACAGTTCAGCGTTTAAAAAAAATGATTATTTGTTTTTAATTTTGTGACTGTGTATTTTCAATATACGTCGAACTGGCTACCCGCGAGTTTGCTAGCATTTTTACGATTGCAATTTATTTCCTTCCTCCACTCTAAGAATATGCGAATTATTTGAACTTTTAGTTAAAATTTGACAGTCGAGCAGTTATTTTTTATCGAATAGTTAAATTTATCTAAAACTGCGGACCATTTCAAAGTTTGACGGATGGAAAGTTATTTGGGTCTATTTTGCTCTGAAAATAAAATGAAAGCAAGTGGTGTAATAATTGCAGTTCAGCGAAAGTAAGAAGAACTTCGAGATAAACTTACTACATTTAACAAAGTATTTAAACTTTTCATTGGGGTATTTTCTTTGAGTGAAACTAGTTAAGGCATACCTTTGTCACCGACTAGCAAAAGAACTTATAGTAATATTCTTGAGGTTGAATAAAGAGCTAAAATAGCTGAACGGCATACTTACAATTGTCACCCGCATGAGCAAAGTAATATCTAATTGAGGTATTTCCAATACCAAAGCAATAGCAGAGCAAAATTAAAATGTTGGATACAGTGACTTATCTAAAAATGTATTTGGATTATCTTTGAGGAAACACGTTTGACGGTCTCGAGAAAAATATATTTTGTTAATGCGTATCGAACGAATGACACATAATAAAACGATGAATAACAATTCTACTAAGTTTGTACATTTCAAAATCCACAATGTTAATAAATATTTAGTAATAAAATAATGCCTAAATAAGCAATGATAGTAAAATGAACTATTTTTATAATATCAGTCTGCTATCGCTTTTTTATTCGGGAATCTGCCTGGAAACCTTTTGACATTTTTGCATTGAAAGTTGCTTTGAGATGTTCGGATGATTGTAGTACTTTGCAACAATGTTAATGTTGTTTCCTTGAGTCGTTTCATCATAATGGGGAAACACTAAATCAAACAATAACAACCCAGAACTACTCGTGTGCAATGAATGATACAATGAATGATAGTAACCGTTTTCGCAAACACCCATTGAAGTAAACTTCTTGCTCTATCGTACCTGTAGTAACCAAGAGTTTTCTCTTCAAACGACAGCTACAAATAGCGTGCTAAACTATACACTTTTTATTGAACTTCGACAACTTATGGGTTTTGAAATAAGTTTTCACATTTGTTCCATCATCCAAAATCACACAGTCAAATTTTGTTAGCAATTTGTTGTGCTGCTTACCAGTTCTTGTTTTTGAACTGATCCTGCTTCTTGTTCCTGTTTGGCCTATTTCTTGGTACAACGTTTCACTAGAGAAATTTGAATAGCTCTATCAAAATTTTATCGATAGCTCAAAATATGAAGCGAAGTGAATATTCAAATACTCCCACGCTGCAAAGCTAATGCAAACATAAGGCTATATTGCGTGACAATTCGTCGTTAGCACGTGCGAATCGGAAAGTTCATTTATAGACTCGAGCACACAAAAACCAGTAAAAGTCAACCAAGCAAACGGAAATGGGTTGAAGGGGTGATGCCTTGGCGGCATGCATAATTATGCAATAAACCTAAATACAAACCAAGAATAGGATTGCTCATTTAGCGTGAATGCTCGGTTGCCAGCCAATAACGATGCGATTGATTTTCGCTTCCACCAAGGCCCAAAACACCTTAACGTGAACGCGTGGTGCATCTGTAGGCAATCTATTTCACCAAACAGTCGATTTCGGTAATTGAGAGTGACAACCTTTCCGGGGGATTCCGACTTGTTCCGTTTAGCTTATCCATTCCGCTAGCCGCCGCACTTAATGTCACTCATTCCGGCTTCTAATTCGATTTCATTTCTAATGAAATGGAACCCCTTCCCGAGTGGAGAACAATTCCCCGTCAGCAAGTGGAAGATAAATTTTACCCACGCCATCCAGCTGAAAGAATACTAGAGAGTAGTGAAACGTGGCACGCTTGGCTGATTCCAAGAACAGAGAAAATCTTTCAGCTCGATATTGATGGCTTTCTTTTAGAACTCCCAGCGGGCACATTGAATCTTGTCTATATCCTTTGGATAGCTTGGCTAGCTGACACCAGCAGCAGTGGCATTTTTTGTACGACTTCGCTATTGTCTCGCATTGCCTGCTATTCGAAACGCGTTTTCCGAATCCGATGAGCCAAAATGTACCAATTTGGGGGATGATCGGAATGTTAGCGGTCCGGGAGTTGGAACTGATGAATGTTTTGCTTTCCCCGGAGTGCACAAGCCAATGGAAGAAAGTGGTACCAGAAATAAAGAGTCTGTAACTCAATTGTTACAGTGGATAACCGACGGCTCTGTCAGGTATAAACCTTGTTCGCATTTCAAAGAAATCAATTTTACAAATCCCCGCCAGCCAACATCTCCTTTCTGCAGAAGTTTTGTTCAGGTGCGGGAATTCAATTCAGCTTGCCGGAGTGTTTTGTTGGGGGATTTCATTTTATTAAAGTCATTTGGATGATTGCTGCTACCTAGTGATCAACAGCAGTATCGTTTCGAAAGGGCCTTTGAAGAAGAATTGCACAATATTTTGTATCATCAACTGACGAACATACGTTAACACACACACACACACACACACACACACACACACACACACACACACACACACACACACACATACACACTCATATACAGTATCATGGTCAAATCATGTACAACTTATTACAATTTTCTGTCGGCCGTCCTTTGATGATGTGATGCAACAATAGTTTCATGGTGCCATGAAGTGCAGGATCCCAGTACGGAGAATGTATACAGCTCATGTCAATCGTTCTGGAAAAATGGATAAGTGCTCTGGTGCGCATTAAGTTGGAAAAGTGCACTTCGAACTCGCCGATGCCGTTGCAAGTGTTCCCATGGCAGTGCACCCGGCAGGACTCCACAAGTGCAGCCCCGTCCAATGACTAATATCCTGTACATCGTTTGACAGGACTGGTTCCATTTCTGCCACATGTACGTGGAGTAGCATCGAAATTCTACATCAGCATGCTACGGCGATAAGTCGTTTTCGCACATATAACTATGGAGCACTCTCTCGATTCGCAATGCACATAAATGTACCGAACGTGGCTCTGGCAAAAGATTAGACCAAAAGAAGGGATAAAAGATAGTAATGCAATAGTCTTTGCAGTAGTAAAACCGATTTCAAGTGCAATAGAGCAGAAGCAAAATATGTAGTTTACTTTGGAGTATTATGTATAGTCGATACAATTCTTTTGACCGGTTCGCTTCAGAAACAGTTTGCTTGCTTGCCTTCTCGGCGGCAAGACTTCTAGCCAGCGGGTCGCTTGTCAGCTAATGTCTGAATACTGTGTTTGTGTGTGTGTATGATTACCGGCCTTGCCGATGGAACTAAAAGGAACCGGAAGCTCACACAATACCGTTTGTTTGGTGCATATTGTAATCCTACGATTTTGCTGCCAGTATCAGAATCATGTTTTATTCAATGAAACCTACAAAAATTGAATTCAGCTCTTACCATTTGCAACAAACGATAAAGATCAAACAATGCAGCTACGTTCTATTACTCTTGGCATGTAGGTATTTCAATTATGGTAAAAGAGCTAGAAACTGATGGCTCCTTCGAGCAATTTGGCTGGAATGATTGAGTCGTTTAACTGAAAACATTGCGCATTGGGTAATGAGCAGTTCAACTTCATTGGTTTTTATTTTATTTATCCGAGTTAGACTATCATAAGCTTTTGTGATTTATGATAAACATTTCTTGATCTACATTAGAGCGGTTCCACTGGAAATCACGACTTTCTTCTTAAATTTATTTTTTTTTATGTTTTGATTTGGCTCAAATTTCACATAAGCAACCATTGGCTCCATAGGTTCACATTTTGATTCTAGTTTTATTTTTGAGAAGGCCCAAAGCAAAATTTCCTTGGAAATTTTCCAAAACATGTATCACAATAACTGGTGATCCTATTGATTTGATGTCGGGAGCAATGTTTTAGGTAATTACTGGGACTATATGGAAAGAGTATACACACTTTTGTCATTATTTTATTTTGAAAATGAAAATTAAAAATCGTTCTCTAGATCAAGTATTTTTTATTTGTTTTCAATTCTTTGATATGTTGTTGCTGATAGTTTCACCAGTTTATTGCACTCTGGGTTAATATGGAGAAATAATGAGCAAACAAGTTGAAAACTTTGGCAGATTTTTGAAAATAGTTGAAATAAATTTTTTGAAAAGCTTTCGATCTAATTTTGGGAATGTTGCAAAACGCAACTGTTCCCGACATATAGCGGTTTTAAAACAAAATTTACTATAAGCATTGATTTTTCTGTCTGTCGATGTAAAATCCGTTTCCGGTTCTACATTCGTTGTTTTTTCCGGTTTTACCTTTTTTATATATATAAAAAATAGGCATAGAATTCGCTCGAACTTTAGAAAAATTTTCCGAGGCCCGGAGGGCCGCATGTCATATTCCAATCGATTCAACTCGACGAACTGAACAAATGTCCGTATGTGTGTGTGTATGTGTGTGTGTGTGTGTCTGTATGTGTGTTGTCAACTAAGAGGTCGAAATCTCAGAGATGGCTGGACCGATTTTGATCAAACTAGTCGCAAATGAAAGGTCTC
Organism: Malaya genurostris; assembly: GCF_030247185.1. Taxonomy (NCBI): domain Eukaryota; kingdom Metazoa; phylum Arthropoda; class Insecta; order Diptera; family Culicidae; genus Malaya; species Malaya genurostris. The sequence goes on along the minus strand of NC_080571.1, from coordinate 120,214,165 downwards.
CCCGTCACCCAGAACGCTATTGAATGGTTTTGCGATCGAAACGCTATTGAATGGTTCTGCGATCTGTTGCATACAATTGTTTCTAAGTACCAAAAAGACTGTGTACAGCATCCTTTTTCATGACAATTTGCCTCGGACCGATTTTAGCACGGTTCGTTTTTGGCAACATAATCGTTCGAGAATGACATATGTAAACCAGATTATGGCAAATATGGCAGCATTTTCGAGTTGAAAGTAATTGTATAATTATATTGATTTACACTACTTACAGCAATAAATACTAGAAGAACATAACTTCCATATACCATACGACTCAGTTCGTCGAGATCAGCAAATGCGTGTGTGACAAATAATTTCACTCAATTTTCTCGGAGATGGCTAAACCGTTTTCTACAAACTTAGATTCATATGAAAAATAGTATACTCCCAAACAAGGTTCCTGAATTACATTTGGATCCGACTTCTGATTGCGGAACCACAGGATGATATGTGAAACGAAATTAAAATAATGCAATTCATTTTCTCGAAAATGGCTGAACCGATTTAGATTCAAATGAAATCTAAGAATCATCTATGATTCAAATTAGAGGTCTTAAAATCCTATAAAACATCTTACTTTTCAGTCAGATCCGACTTCTGGTTTAGGAGATACAGGGTGATTAGTATAAAAATGTCTATTTCACATAAATTAATCAGGTTTATCGGGTTTGCAGATTTGGATCGTCGATCACGAAATAAATTTATTTCAGTTTAAGCGGTATTCGTTTTTGGATTCGGAATGTGCCCCCAAATTTTAATTCGCGCTACAATTTCTCAAAGATGTCCTCAGGTGAATTTCACTGATTTCGGCTACACCGATTTTAGAATTCCGGTTCCAGTATCGAATCGTTTCTCAAAGCTCAATCATTTTCTCAAAAAGGCCAAATCGAACTTCAAAAACAAAAATTCAAATTAAAGGACTTAAGGTTCCATACCAAATTGGTTAATTTTATCCGATTCTGGAATTACAGATGATGAGTTTTTAAAATTCATACCGATACAGTAGATGTGAATTGTTTGGCGTATTAATTTATGACCATTTGAATCATTTTGGGTTATGCTAGTTCCTGAATACCGGCTCTGGAAGTACCATAAATAATGACGAAAAACTCTAAAGTGGAACTTATTTCGACATCTCATGGAATGTTCAATTGATTGTCACACGTTAAGATTGAAATTCGATACGATTTGCAGTTTCGACATTACAGGGTAATGAGTGATTAAAATCTCAATTTGCCGTTTAAAACGACGATAATTAAAAAATGTCATGAGAACTAAAACACCCAAGAATATCCATGCAAGAAACACATGCGGATTGATAAAAAAAGGTATCATCTCACTGCTTGGTGGATTAATAACGTTTTTGCAATCGAAGAAGCTGAAAGGAATTTCCAACTCTAGTTGCATTTATCCGAGTTTTGTATTCAACTACTCATTTCAAATAATATAGCTTTTGGGTCCATTTTCAAAACAACACAGACAAAATTTATGAATTTTACAGGTGACATAATTCTACAAACGATGCTATTCATAACTACTTAACTTTTCAAATGACGCAATATTCCACTCGTACAGAATTTTACGGTCTCCGAGTATAAATTGCACTCGGCTAGCAAGTGAGATTGTATGAATTTATATGCACCATTTACCAGCCAAGCAGGTATGTGCCTCTGTGGTTCAATCGATTGACTGACTTGCTTTGTGATCTAATGTTTCTCGGTTTAAGTCGCGCGCAGTAGCTATCAATCTTTTGTTTTTTTTTTATTTTATACGATTTCAAGCAATGTATTTTTAAAATCACACTATTTTACATGTTGTTTAATCAAAATTTGCGTGACAATGTGCATCCTATAAAATGTAAAAACAACAAGAATTTTTCGAACTGTGAACGATAATAAACCACGACAAAAAATCACGCATAGAGCGACGAAGAAGATGAAAACGTTATGTCAATTTAGTTCGTTTTTTTCGCTCAATGCCAATTGATTTCTGAATCAACCATTTTGCGTCGCCATTATAATCTGATTTGATTCGGAATTCATTTTAAACTGGATAAATGGGCCATCTTCTAACATATATTAATCGAGCTTCGAAGATATATTGTTTTTTTTTCACGGTTTACAGGAATAACATTGAATATCAAAATCCATATATCTCTTATGCGAAAATCTCTAGTTTATTCGATATGATTATTACCACCGATACGACGAAAACTGGTATTTTATGTTCCATGTTTATTTTTATTATTTAACGAAGTTGATGACCAATTCGGAATTAATTTCTCTGAAATTTACCGGCGAGATATAATTTTTAGATGTCCAAATAAATAATTCTCGTTCTGCTATGCTATGCATTGTCAGTAGCTACTTGTCATGTAGGAGAACGCTTGTCTTCTTTTCAAATAAATGCATCCACAGAAAAAAATGTCACATTAGGTATCACTCCGGGTGCCGTTTTACCAACCTCATAAACATTTTGAACGGTTAGTAAATCTGTGGCGAAAACTGCAGTGTAAGGTCAAGCTTCACAATGAAATATATTCAGTATTTCTCGCTCACCATCATCATCATCATTATAGTACAGAACCCATCCGAGCACGAACTGCCATCTGGGTTAATTCATGTATTAAATAAAACATGAAATTGCAAAAGTCAAATTATCCATAGAATCTAAAAATATCACCGACATTTATAATCTTGCTCATCGGCATCCTGCTAACCGTCCTGCTCGCAAAACATCCCATTGACATAGAGTTGCCTGATGGGCGACGTCCCCTTTCGATAGCAACATAAATAGTTGCTGTATAAAAGGTTCATGTGGATATTTATCATGTTTTGTTTCTTTTTTATTTTCTCGTACCAAACTCGCTCAATGACAAACATGTGCTATATGACATACCGATGTAGAGCGTAACCTTGCAGCTTCACCGGGACTTGTTACCATCCAGTCAGTCAGTCTAAGCGGCGACGAATCTCATTCCCTGTATGTGTGCCCAGTTTGTACCAGTCTGTACAGTTCAAGCAACGAGGTATCTTGTTAGCAAACAAATTTTCTTTGCTTGATTATGCACAACAGCTCCAGTCAGTGAATAAATTGTTCATTTGGTGAGAATGTTTATTTTCCATTCCGTTTACAACTGTTCCTATAGAATTAAATTCAATGTTTGTATAATTCTTAACAAGAAAAGTGAAATGGCACACAAACTACAAGCAACAGGCCCTCGTTGTTTGTTTTATAACTTTGTTTTGAGTAAATCATCTAACATCTGATATTGTCTTAATGAAAATGAGTATTTAAATCCGTTCATATCTGACACCCAAGCTATCCAGTATTCCGGAAGGAAAAATTGGCTGAAACTCAGCATTCAACGCAAAGTCTTTATGAAGAAAATGTGGGAGCGAGGTGGTCTGATATTTATTGATGTAATTAAAAATGAAGAAGGCAGATTGTTGCACTGAGATGCAACGGGTAAATGATGCAGCCCTCCGACGAACCAAGAATAATTTATGGAAGTTATAATCCAGCAATTTGTCTAATCTGATTAGTTGCTGGAGTAATAAAAACTCTTTACTATTATTATAGCAGCAGCATAATTCAGTTCGCCCACCTCAATGACGTTTTTACGTACTTATTATTACAACTAATATGATTTTTTACTCTTTTAATTTTCGTTATTTGGATTGTAGCCGAGATTGTTGGACTTCCACTCTTATTAGAAAAAAATAACTATTAGCATTATTCTACCACATCTACAAATAGCCCGTCATACTGCAACCTCGTGTTTCTTCTTTCTGCAGGAAGATCAGGCTATTTTTTTTGCATGTAAGTATAAAAACTCGAGTCTGGTAGCAGCTTAAAATCTTCTACGACCTTCGTTCCGTCGTCCTTTACTACACAATCATCAGGGCCGCCGTGAGAAAATACAGGCCCGGGGAGGTTGCAATATTACGGGCCCCTATACGTGATAGTAAACCTTCCATGTATTTCCCACACCAAAACGCGACTCTCGAATGAATTGCACCTTAAGGCGCCTTTTTTATCTCTTCGGCTTTGACTGAGCGTACTGTTTGTGCCTGTATTGGTATGACGGCTATACCAAAATTTGTAGATCGGTTGCAATGATACACAGATTTGGATTATTGAATACTTTTTTTTTATTATGAAGAATGAGAAACATTTGAATCTTCGAATTTCCGGCCCCCTGAATAGTCCGGGCCCGGGAGGGTTTTGTCATTGCTTTTGTTTCAATACTGTTTCAATTGAGCATTCCAATTAGTGAAACTTTTGCGGAAGAAAAAGATGACATTTATAAAAACAACAGTGTGATGGTAGACAGTTTTTTTGTCTATCAGTGTAATTCGTTTGAAAGGGTTATTGAAAGAAAAAAGCCGTGAAATTTGATATTATGTACGAGCTTGTGATTCATCTTCGCGCTATTTGTTTCGGCTCCGGTCAAAACCAATTCGATGGTAGTGAATAAGAAGTTCGGTCTCACCCGCCTTATAACCCAGACTTGGCGTCGACCTATTATTACTCTTTTATATTGAGACAGAACGCTTTTACCAGATTACGCCTAATTTCATTAGTAGATATCAAAAATTGATTCGTAATACCTTTCTCCATAGAAAGGCTATAGAATTGCTGTAAAATCGACTTTTCATCATACCCTTCAACATATATCAGATGTACCGGTATAAAATAAACGTTTTTTTTTTGTTAAAAAGGAAACACTAATTTTGAATGGAAAAATGTTATTTCAAGTATTCAACATTGCTTTTCTCACATCCTGACCACCTTTCTGATAATGTATGGATACCATGCCAATAGAAATGTTCGTCTTTTGAAACAAATCAATCAGACAACTCGATTTTCGACTTTTTAGTAAGAATCAGAGTCGAATGGTAGTCGGAAGGGGCCAACTCTGATGATAACGGTGGATAGGACAGCAGCTTCCACCAGTCAAGATTTTTTATCTATGGTTGGTTGAAATTGATCATTTCTTGTCTGTAGCGATTATTATTAACAGTTTCTCCAGATTTTAGAAGCTCATGATACCTTTCTGATCTCACCAAAAACAGAGTTTGCTTACCGAATCGATGTGGTTTTGCAGTCGATGTTGATGGTTGCCCCTGATTAACCTATAATTTTTTTTCCATTCAGGATTCGAATGAATCAATTTTTCATCGTCAGTAACAATTTGATGTAAAAATGATTTTCGTTCGTGTCTTTGAAGCAAAATTTCAGTTTCCATTTGTCTTTCATTCGATCCATGTGGCACCCATTTTACGTACGTTCGGACTGTCCCCATAGCTTTTGAACAGTCAGAAATGATTTGTTGTGTCATATTTAACTTTGCTACCATTCACTTTTGACTACAAGTATCGCCTTCATCCAATACTGCTTGCAATTCGGCACCTTCAATCTTCTTTTTTGGTCTTCCACGTTCTTCATTTTGCACATAAAAATCATTATCTCTGAAACGTTTAATGTTGATTCTGATTGAACATGGTCACCATATGCCTCAATAAGCATTCGATGCGACTCTGCAACACTTTTTGCAAAAACGGAACTTAGCTGCCATGCCTTTACGTCAAACCAAATTAATAAATCGTTAAAAAATAATGCTTTCTGCAAATCATCACTTTCTGGTACAAAATACGACATTATGAGCACGATGACAAAATATGAAAACAAAAAAATTGAATATGACTTGTTGAAAATTAAATATACCAAACCAACCAAACAAACAAAAATTACGGTTCATTGTAAGCTATTAAGAATTCTATATCGGTAAGTTCTCGATTTGTTATTCGTTTGTCGATATGTCTCCAGGGATCATTTTTCATAGCAGATCTGTTATAATCTCCTGAGAAATCAATCCGCTCACGATAACTGAAAGTCTATATCTGAAGGATTATTTTAATATGTTAATGCAGAAGATAAGGAGGCTTTGTGTCTGCTGAAGAGAGATATTGTGGAATTCAGCTCCGGCGAGCTTTTCTCTGCTTCCCAATATATAAGAAAATAAATTCTTACCGTAGAAAAGGCCTTTAATTTTTATTCTAATCCGAATAGGAATACTACTGTGCGGTAATACATGATGTGTAAGTTTTCGGTTTCTTCCGATAGTTAGCATTCTAATTTTTATTGTTGCATTTAATAAAATATAGGAGTCGAATCATTTCGTTGTTTCAATCAGTTTTCTTTACGTTTCGTCTTTGACTCATCAGTGCAGAGCAGTTCAAATTGAACTGCTTAATGCAAATTTAAATAGTTCAACTAGAACTGCTAAGCAGACGTAAAGTTAATGCTATTTTCAAAACACTTTTTATTTGTCACCGGTATGTCACGTCTTTGCTAACGTGTCTAACGAAAACGATTGCTTTTCAATCAGTTTTAATCGCGCGTCGAAGGTGTCACCTACTAATCGAAGTTTGGGTATAAGAGCCATGCATTGCTATTTCATTTTTTTTAAACTTTTTTTACTGTACGATTTAAAATAAGGTATTTTAACCTTAAAAGTGTTGCTCGATTCGGCAAGAAAAGAATGTTTTATGAAACCGAATTGCTAGCACTTTTGGATAGAGGCGACAAGTGAACCCAACAACAGATTGCAGAGACTCTGGGAGTTCAACAGCAAGCAGTTTCCAAAATTCTACATAGAAAATGTTTATGAATTTTACATCATTCTACAAACGATATAATTCATAACTACTTAACTTGCCAAATAATGCAATACTCCATTCGTTCAGAATTTTACTGGCTCCGAGTGTAATCTGCACTTAGCTACCAAGTGCCGCTGTATGGGTTTATATGTATCAATTATTCATCATACAGATATGTGCTTCTGTGACACGGTCGATTAACTGACGTGCTTGGTGATCTAATATTTCTCGGATAAAATCGCGCTGTTACTATCGATCTTTTGTTTTTTATTTCATTCGATTTCAAGGTATGTAATTTCCAAATCACACAATTTTACATGTTTTTGAATATAAATTTATGCAAAATACGACGCTCCACTTATGTGCATCTTATAGAATGAAAAATCAAAGGATTATTTCGAAGTGTGTACGTGCCATGGGAAAAATTAAGAAAAAAGTGGTTCTGTTCCACGAAAATGCAGCATCGCACAAATCAAAAGGCGTACACTTCACACTGGGAAGTATTCAGTGAAAAGTGCATGACCATGCAACACATTAAAAATGCACATTTATTGTGGTACATTTTTCTTCTAATAAATTATCCATTTCAAGTAAAATCTTATTGGATCTTTTTAAAATGCTTCGGATTCTGAAAAGAACCGGAGGTTGCCATTTCTACAATTTTCAAAACAGTTGAAAATTATTTCCACGAGCAAAATTCCGAACAAATCGGTTGCCTCTCGTTTGGCGAACGGCGCACAAAGTAAATCTGCCACATGCTTGTGTGCCCTTCCCTACAGCGCTAACGTTCCGCAACGAGTCGAACCCATGAAGTTGGACGTCGTATGTATTAGTGACGACACTTATTCTGATTAAACATCGATTTTATAAAATTAAATTAATGTATATGAAGAAATCCAATTAACACTTTGCTTCGCCAAGCCGCACTGCGAACGGAGCGAACAATGAACATAATGGATCAAAAGTTCGAAAGAGCGATTCTAAAGGCTACAAAAATAACGACATATAGAATTTTGAGGTTAACTACTTCATTTCGGATATCATTTTTCAATTTTCGGGTCGATTAAATGTATTTTTCTACGATATTGATTTGTTGTTATTTTTTGCATTCGTTTGGTGCAAATTTCGCCCAGCAAAAAGTGCGCAATCTATCAAATTATTTTGGATTTGCACAAAACTGATGATTTTTACCTTCGAATTACAAGGAAAGTAATGTTCATAGTTCTTTAGATAACATTTAGATCCATTAGAACGGCTGATTTAGAATAGTGTTCCCCATCGATATCCACTTATTGTTTTATTTTCCTCCAATGCAAACGACCAGATGCTGTATGATGCAATCGCTTTTGTTTGAAGCGAAACTGGCTTTGCGAAAGAACCGCAACACATCTGTTCGCACTGCACATGTTTTTACATGGTTTCATTTGAAGCTTTTTCACAAATGGGCGGTTGAAATGTACACAAAAATAGCAAAATGTAGAACTTTGATGTCGATTATTTCATTTCGGATTGTAGGCTGGATTCTCGAGAATAGACAACTTCAACACCAATATTACAGTTTTATGTTAGTCGTTAACTAAAATTAGAAAAAACCGGCATCTTAGAGCTTAAGCAGTGTGCCAAAAAAATTATATTATATTGTTGAATTTCATTTCGGATTTGCATACTTCATTGAAGGAAACTTTCAAAATGCTGTACGGGATTCATTTCTGACATTCAGAAAAGCCAAATTGTGGAATTCTTTACGATATTATACACTGTTCGGAGCTTATCAAATTATTCTGGATTTGCACTAAACTGATGACTTTGACCTTTGATTTGCAAAGAAAGTAATCTTAATAGTGCTTTAGATAATATTTAGAGCCATTAGAACGGCTGTGTCTCCGTTCATAGATTATCATAGACTGAAGTTAGCAAATGTACAACAGGTTCTACAGGGTCCGGCACTCGAAGTGTAACCAACTTCAGATCGCTCGCGCAGCTGACGCACGGGCATCAGCTCTCTGGAAATTTGCTAAATGACAGTTCGGAGTTGTATTGCTTACAAGCGCAAGAAAGCATTTTGCCAAAAGTAAACGCGAAAAAAAAATCTTGACTTGAGAGAGCGAAGGAGTTGCTTCGTTTGGCCGAAAGCGGTCAATTTCCGAACATTGTATTCTCTGACGAGAAAATTTTTCCAATTGAGCAATTCGTAAACTCTCAAAACGATAGGGTTTACTTGACCGACCGTTAATACGAGAATTTGAGTCATCGATTGGCCACCAGGAGGCAGCACCCGCAACAGATAATGGTTTGGGCCGCTGTAACCGCAGATGGGCACTCTCCAATCGTTTTCATCGAGCCTGGCGTCAAGGTAAATGCGACATATTATCGGGAAAGTATTCTGGAGGTTGCTTTGAAGCCGTGGGCAGACAAACATTTCGGTGGCAGACCATGGACGTTTCAGCAGGATTCGGCACCGTCTCACAAAGCTCGAATGAACCAAGAATGGCTGAAAAACAACGTTCCGAACTTCATCACGTCCTCACAATGGCTCTCGAATTCACCAGATGCGAATCCAATGGATTATTCTCTTTGGGCCATTTTGGAGAGCAAAGTCCGAACTATAACATACACCAGTCTCGAGGCGCTGAAAAAAGTTATTGTCCGCGAGTGGGCCTAAATACCTGCAAGTCACATTCGGCAGCTTGCGATTCGTTTTTTGACCGTCTCAAGGCCATAGTCAAGGCAAAAGGTGGTCGTATCGAGCAAAAGTGAATTGATTCTGAATTTTGTATTATTTTTACACATTTTGTACTTTGAATTAAGTAAAAGTAATTTTTCCAACTGAATTTATGGCCTTTTTAATTGGTTACACTTCGAGTGCCGGACCCTGTATTTATAGATTCGATTAATTTTAATGTTTCGTCTTTGGACCTATTTTTCACTATTTAAACAATTTTTTCATGATAAACGTGGTATTAACAACAATATTACATATTTTTCCATTCGTTTTGTGGAAGAATTAGAGAAAATACTCAAATGGGGAAAAAGTTACTAATAAAACAAATCTGGATCAATTTCGTTTTGTGAAATTTTGGAAATGCACCCAGGTTAAAGAAAGACGTAGTCCTACGTCAAAATTAACCAGGTATCATTGCTCAACATACCAATTCTACTGTCAAAGTATTCACAGATTTCCATAAACGTGGTAAAATGTGTAGAAAGCGATGGGAATCATTTCGAATCACCGGTACCGTTATAGCCTTGCAGTCACTACCAAAACAAACAAGCAAATAAACTGTCGTGTGGCAATTAATGTGTTTCATTTTCAAAAAATTAATAATTTTCTAATGTTTATCTTTCTGTCTAACTTTTGACAAAATCCCTATATGAATTTCACTTCAACTAATGGAACAAGTTATCCAGCTTAAAATTTTAAAACATTCCATCTAGCACCAAAACATGCTTGGAACCTTAAGCAGAAGGTTGCATGAGACCATTGTATGAATAATAAACCCAATTACTCAAAATAATCTCCCATTTACTCTGTGTGTAAATCAACATTTCATCCGCTCAAATATACGTCGACAGCTTCGAACTATGCTGACACCATGAGCTAACGAAGTAGAACCAGAACCATATCGACCAGATTCCTTACCATTAAATCAACTCCGTACTTACGAAAACTTGTGAATCGTTGCCATACTCAGGTGAAAACTTCAATGTGACTCCACGCCAATACCAGATTCACCTTCCATTCCACGATGATACCCTACACGTTCGATAAGAGGAATGCAAATGTTCTTTCCATATTTTGCATGGAAACGGATTTGCTCTCACTGATTGAATTTTAACTAGGAACATATTTCAGAACAATAAATTGGAAGACCGCAGACTCAGTTCTCTCTATCTCTCCTTCGCACGCAATCCAACTTTATATTATCTGAGTTTACATTCCACCAGATTTTACTTTCTTGTGCGAAAATAACCGATCAAGGTGTGGAGGACTGAGGAAGCAAAACGCTCGGTTAGCGACAGCCGGGTGACAATTTGGGATGCAATTTTCCCGGAGCGAATGGCATAAACTGGTACGCGGCGAACTTGCTCTCGGCAATATCGCCACTTTTTATCATCCTCTTATAGAAGTACCGATTTCTGGTGAGTCTGTGATGATGCCATACTTCTTATTTTTATGTGAAAATGTTTTAATAAAGTTTATTAAGAGTATGGCACCGAACAGTGAAACTATTACGAACCGAGATTGTGTCGCCAGATACTTCCTTACGACTAGCTATTTTTTTCTCTCCATCTGGTTTTATTCCATTTTATAAAGTTTCGTTTTTCGCTAGTAGTATTTGCTGGAAATACTGTGGGTGAAATCCATAAACTCGCTGAAAGTTTCTTCCCCCACGGAGAGAGGAGTAGATAAAATTGTCCGACGTCGTTAATGGTAATTTAAATATTATAACGATCATCGGGTTGTGAACTTTCCGGAGAATGATAAAGATTAGCAAAAAGGTTTACCCTAGATTTAGTGATAGTTTTTTTTTCCTTGGAATGTTCTCTGAAAAAAAAATGACTATTGAGCTAGCAAAGTGCAATAAATTTTGTTTCTCGTGTATCTTTTTTTTCAGGACTAGCCCAATGTCAGAAAATTCCTAGTCTGCAAATTCTGCCGGCGGCCTCTATTCAGCGGAAGCCAGTAGGAGCGTCACTGCTATTGACCTGCCGACCGGATGTTCCCGATAGCACACTGATATCCGATCTGCGGTGGAGCGACAATCGTAACATGACGATACCGCCGAAAGCGTAAGTACTGAAAAGTTTTCCCACCCGGCCCACTCGGTCACATTAATTGCCACAGATGGAGCACACACCAAACGGAACTGCATGACCCCGAGTGCGCGATGAATCGTGGGTACCCGAGTGGGTGAAACAATTCAATTTTATTGTGCCAGCATTTCCGAGTCGGGCACTTTTGGGAAAGCTGCACCGCATATAATTAACTGTCACAGCCCGCGTGCAACGAAACCCATGGGGAAACTTTTACGGAACTTAGCGAAGTGGGATGGTTGTTTTGGTTTTGCACAGTCCTGAATGGCACGCGATGTAACCTGCAACTCGCTGGTTTCCGTGGAACATAATTGAGTGAAAACTGTGAATTGATGTGCGCTAGGGATGTCTCTCTCTCTCTTGTCTAAACGAAGTGTTTGGAGGAAAGACAACTATTTAAATGAGTTTTCACAAACAAACATAATGCGGGTTTGAAATCCGTTTCGAAAAATAGTTTTACAATGAGCTTTCGACCACAAAAATTGTGCACTGCTAGAATAAAAATAGTATTTCTGCATTTTATTAGACGAACATAAATTGAGCATCGTTGTTTTTTTCTAAATTCCATTCACAAACAAGCAAATCAAATGAAATAAAAAACAAAACATCGATAGCGGCTACGACTTGAATCGAGAATCATTAAATCACAAATTAAGTCCGTTATTCGATTGGGCATTGCATATTTGCTTGACATTTTAAATTCACGCAACTGCACTTATTAACCAAGTGCAAATTGGAATCAAAGCTTGAATCAAAGCGAATTGGAATCAAAGTTGCCACAGATTGAAGTCATTCTCGTATAATCCTTTCATAAATAATCATATTTTCATACATATGTTGTTTATGAGTACCGCAATTTAAAAATGGTTGTAATGTCGGCTGGTCCGAAACCCCTGAAAATTGGATTACAAAAATGTTTTGAATTTTTTTTTTGGAACTTGTGGATGCTTTGGAAGAAACAGTTACCTACTCTGCTCGAAAAAAAACTTGTGATATTCCATCTTATACGAGAGTTGTTACTTATGTATTTAGCCGAAGTATTAAAACAGTATTATATTGGATTGGAAATGGTTTTATTGTTTTGCCTTTTTCATATAGAAAGGCTATACAATCACTGCAAAAACCGACTTTTCAACCGAGGCCCGGAGGGCCGAATGTCATATACCATTCGACTCAGGTCATGGTCTCCTGGTCTCATACAAAGTTCCGGAATTTCGTTTTTATCCCACTTCCGCTTCCAGCATTACAGGAAAAATATGAAAAAAATCACTAATTTTTCTCGGAGATGGCTGATCCGATTTTCACAAACTAAGATTCAAATAAAAGGCCTTATTGTCTCATACAAAGTTCCAGAATTTCGTTGGGATTCAACTTCCGGTTCCGGAACTACAGGGTGATATGCACAAAAAATGTGAAAATAATATCTCTCACTTTTCTTGAAGATAGCTGAACCGATTTCCACAAACTTCGATTTAAATTAAAGGTCTCAAAATACCATAAGAATATTCCAATTTTCACTCGGCTTAAGCCCCTACTTCCGGAGGTAGGGTGCTTAGTGTAAAAATGTCAGTTTCATATTTGCTAGTTGATTTCTGTAGTTTACAAACCATGAGAGTCTGTAACCAAATAAACCATTGATAATCCCATAAAAGATCTGCTGAATTTTATTTAAGTCCGACTACCGGTACATTTTTTTCCAAAATTCAAATCTATAGAGAATCGTAAATAAATTTATAGGTCATATTAGTGTATAGTTGAATGAAACGAATGTCACTATGCCGACATCCAGCTTTTGGTTAAGGAAGTACCAACAATAATAATCAAATGTAATAGGGTAACAGGTATTTTGGCCAATTCATATGTTTTAGCCCACCTAACAAACTTTAGGGATTCAATCGATGCTAAGTAACCCAGGTCGCATCAATTTGAAGCTAATCACATTGAATTACCTATTGCGGAAGGGTTTTTCGAAGATATTGCAACATTTGATGGATATTTTTACAAAGTGGGCCAAAATAAAATCAAACCTAAAGTGGGCCAAAATATCTCTGTTACCCTAAAATGATAGATTTTTACTAACTTAAATTCAAATGTAGTATAACAATGTAACAATAACACATGGATCAATAAGTCCCGAGACTAACAATCGAAACAACATTTTTTTTGCAAATTTTTTTTATTCATCAACATAATCACCTTTTAGGGTGATACAATGGTTCCAACGTTTTTCCAATTTTTCAATACCATGTTTATAAAAAAAATTATCTTTCGCTTCAAAATAAGCTTCAGTTTCAGCGATGACCTCCTCATTTGAGCCAAATCTTTTTCCCTGAAGCATTTTTTTAAGATCAACAAAGAGCCAGTAATCACTGGGGGCTAAATCTGGCGAGTATGGGGGGTGGGGAAGCAGATCAAAGCCCAATTCGTTCAATTTCGCCATTGTTTTCATCGACTTGTGGCAGGGTGCATTGACATTGTCGAAAACAATCGCGGCACCCACTTGGAAAAATCCTTTTTCATGCTCAATTTTTCATGAAGGATAGTAAATACACTTCCATATGATATCTGTGTCATCTCAGCAATCTCACGGAGCTTCACTTTACGATCTTTCATTATAATTTTTGTCACTTCACTCACATTTTCCGGTGTAACGGCTTCCACAGGTCTATCTGAGCGTTCCGCGTCATTTGTGTCGGTACGACCACGTTTAAACTCGGCGAACCACCGACAAATCGTTGCTTTTGATGGACAAGAGTCCGGATAACATTTTTCAATCCATTGTTTCGCTTGCACGGTGTTTTTACCTATTAAAAACAATGTTTTATCAAAACACTAAACTCGGTTTTTCCATTTTTTTAAACAAACTAAAAAACGACTTTACTCCAACCTCGATAACTCAGCTGTTTCTGGTCGGATCGACTTAAAATTTTGACCCGTTTCAAGCAAAGGTTAGTACTCTAGAAAGACGTGGTTACAGGTTTACTGCGAACGCCATCTCTGCTTTAGTCTCGGGACTTATTGATCCATGTGTTATTATGCAACAGAAATCTTCAAAACCATTTTCTAAACTTTTTTCAATTATAGTATCTCGGGGAATTTCTGCTGTTATATACGGGAGAAAATGAAAATGAGAAAGGCATCATTACACCGCTAGATGGATTAAAGCAGGTTTTTCAAATAATAAACGCTTGAAAGAATTTGCATAACATTTTTTCCACTCTTCTTGAGGTACCCCCTAAACATGGTTTTTGAACGCTTCAACAGCTTCTCCAGGAGTATTGAATCGCTCTCCATGCAGTTTATTCTTCACGGAAGGGAGCAAATAGAAGTCGTTAGGTGCCAAGTTAGGTGGCCCATCAATTCGACGTTTTAGGTGCTCAAATATTCGGTTGTTTGAGCCGATGTGTGAGAGCTTGCGTAATCGTGATGAAAAATGATTTTGCGTTTTACGTTTGTTCTTCTTATTTCACGAAAAACTTATGGCAAACAAATGGTGGTATACCCATCAGAATTGACGGTTTCACGGTCCTCCACAGCAACTGTATCCAGACTCTGCACCGGGCGAAGCAACAATTCGTAAGTGGTTTGCAAAATTTCGTACTGGTCATATGAGCACCGAAGACGATGAACGCAGTGGACGTCCAAAAGAGGCTGTTACCGATGAAAACGTGAAAAAAATCCACAAAATGATTTTCAATGACCGTAAAGTGAAGTTGATCGAGATAGCTGACACCCTAAAGATATCAAAGGAACGTGTTGGACATATTATTCACGAATATTTGGATATGAGAAAGCTTTGTGCAAAATGGGTGCCGCGTGAGCTCACAATCGATCAAAAACAACAACGAAAAACCATGCTGAAATTGAACGAATTGGGCTTCGAATTGCTCCGTCATCCACCGTATTCTCAAGATTTGGCCCCCAGTGACATTTTCCTGTTCTCAGACCTCAAGAGAATGCTCGCTGGTAAAAAATTTAGAAGCAATGAAGAGGTAATCGCTGAAACTGAGGCCTATTTTGAGGCAAAGGACAAATCGTACTACAAAAATGGTATCGAAAAGTTGGAAGATCGCTATAATCGCTGTATCGCCTCTGATGACAATTATGTTGAATAATAAAAACGAATTTTGGCAAAAAAATGTGTGTTTCTATTAAATGATACGAACTTTTCAGCCGAACTGTTATTAAGTGTACAACGTTGCTTCCGCCGTTTTTTTTTCCAAAATTAAAAGCTTTATGGCGAAAAAGTGCTTACAGATGAATTATTCAAAGTATTGTTCGTCGCTAGCGACAACTTTCTCCCGCACGGAAAGGCATTTTGGCGAAAAAATTAGTTGATTTTCTGATTTTAGTTAGTTATTTTTTGAGACAACTAAAAAAATCTTACTTTTGCTAATTTAGATTTATTAATTCTAATTTCCTTGATAATAATGAAATATTTATTGAAATGGCTATTTTTTTAGTTGAATTCACCAATTGTCATTTCTTAGCTAAGGCACACTTCATATCCATTCAACTAAATTTTTAGTTGAACAAGAGAAATAAAACGTTGTTTTCAACCAACATAAATGGTTGAATTGGTTTCTGCAATTTGCAGCTATATGGCGCTCTGTCGCCGAAATAACGCTAACACCGTAATGACTACTAGCCACTAGATGGCACACTATTACCGAAAAAAGTTTCAGTCGCCGTTGACTTTTATATATTGGTAGGTATAAATACGATGTTGTATTGGAGAAAAAGACATAAGCGAAACATAAACTTCTTTTTGAACATTTTTTTTCTAAATCGCTGTTTTCTTCATTCGACTTCGCGAAATCGACTCTCTCACTGAAAACTTTGAGCACTCGGAAAATAAAAACCGAATACAAGTAGTACATCGAACGGCGTGGCCCGGAAAGTTGGAAGATACAAAAAACATCATTTGACATGTACAATTAGAGTGCAACATTCGAAACTTAATTTACTGTTCCGCGTAAAAACGTTATTACGCACAATCGCTTCAAATGCGCACAAATTCTGAATAAATACACTTTCCACTAACAGTTTACGTCATTTTTACATACCGGTTTAGAAATTTATATATGGATATATCGTAACACATGCATAAAACATCTGAACAATTTGCAAGCAGTTTCAACAAGACTGTCCCTTTTAGCTTTTTAATGGATTGTTTTGTTTTGACACTTCTCATGAATTTTGTGGCTAATAAACTGGTGATAGATAAATAGAAACAAATTTTCTGATTTTAAAAACAAAATTAGTTGTCAATGAGAATTTCGTGTTGGAATGAGATATTGCTGGTTTGTGTCCAGAATATTCGCCAACTAAACACATTCTCTAAAAATAAGAGTTTTTTTCAGCAAATAAATTCTCAATTTTAACTAATTTTATAGTTATTTTGGAAATTTTGTTGTTAAAATCAACTAATTCAAAAACAGTAATACGAATTAGGCGCAGAGCTAATTTCGGTCGTTCCGTGCGTCTTTCCGGCAATTTTCGGATCCCGGCTCGAAAAACGAAGTCCTCTTTTGACGCTATCTATGAAGCAATCCATTTTTACAACTCTTCGAAGGATTGAAAATGTTGATCTGCCAGGCCGTGTGCCATCGAACGGAATAGGTGAAAGTCAGAAGGGGCGATATCTGGGGAATACGGCGGGTTTCAGCGTTTCCAGGTACTTTTTGACCACTTTTGCGACGTGAGGCCGAGCATTGTCGTGTTGGATGATGACTTTGTCATGTCGCTCTTGGTGTTATGGCCGAATTTCTTTGAGCGCGCGACTAAGGCGCAGCAATTGCGTTCGATAGTGATCTCCTGTGATGGTTTCACCCGGTTTTAAGAGCTTGTAGTAAATCAATGCTTCTAGTTGTTCATCTTCGAAGGTTTTTCTCCTCCACCACCATGTTTGTCCTGACATCGAAATCACCATTTTTAAAACGTTGAAACCACTTCCGACACGTTCTTTTACTCAGAGCAGCATCACCGTAAAAAAGTAACAGTAAAACTTCCCGCAAATGGCGAGAATTGGGCACATAAACAGACATTCTCGAGCGTGAATAATACGAAAACAAGAACAACTCACTTTAAAGGCATCATCATCTATGTATTTTGACCAGCCTTAGCCGGTACCGCCACCTATCGGAAAACAGCGGAAGCAAAGTTGTACACCTGATAGAATTTTCTGTAGCGCGACTGTATGCATTTAAATGCACCCTTCACCACCCAAGTAGATGTGGGTGCCTGTGGCTAAGTCGATTAACAGACGCACCTAGCGATCCAAAGATTATCGGTTTAAGTCGCGCGGCGTGCGCAACCAGTTTTCATTTTTTTTGTTTATTTCATTGAATTTCTTGTCATGGAAATTAAAACACACAATATTGAATGTTCTTCCACGTTAAGGTTGACTTACAGCGATTTGGATGAAATTTTGCACACGTTTTGAGTATATGGTATATTTCGCACACGTGTGGATAATATGGTGATTGGTGCCTTTTTCTCTAAGGCGATAAAAATGTTAATGGCGATCGTTATCCAGCCATAAAAAATGACTTGTGATACCCGTTGTTCGTGAAAATTGTTTGAATGACTACTGGTTTCAACAGAACGGTGCAACATGTTATACACCTCGACTAACAATCGATTTGTTACGACCATTGTTCCCCGGACGAATCATATTGAAAAACAGTATTTTTTAATGGTCTTCGAGATCACCTGATTTGACGCCACCAGACTTTTCTTGTGGGGTTTGTTGAAACCTTGGGTGAAAAGCCAAGAACCAGATCTCAACTCAAAGACAACATACCACGTGAAATCGACGCTATATCCCGATACATTGGCCAAAACACCGAAAAAAGGGCACAATTTGTACTCAAGGTCAAAGATCATTTACGCGATATCGTTTTCAAAAAATAGCTGTGACAAATCTCCTTGAACCAAAATAAATTATAATCGAAATGAAAATAAATATATGAACAAATTTTCATATATTTTGTTCAGAAACAAATGTTTCAACTTTAAATGGCCCTGTACTTTCTTTAAGTAGTTGTAACGCATAAATTTTGAATTATATGGAAAAGGTGCACAAAAAGAAGTTGTAGAAAATTAAAAGTGGACTTTTATAGAGTTGGTGAAGACCGTAACTTTTGACAGAAAGTAGATAGCGTCATTTCGACAAATGTCATGTGAGTGTAATAGCAGCACGTTCTTTTTGTTCCGAATACCAAAGCAAACAGACGCTTGTACTTTTTGCTGCGCTCAAACCAAATTTTAATTGCGTGAAAATCAACACAAAAGTTTTTTTATGACTTTTTATAGTACCATAAATTGAAAAGCACCGATCGAAAAGGTGAGCGGATTTAATATTTATGAGGTGAAATCGATCTATTTCGTGATTTAATACCGGATGCCGGATCGATCTATTTCGTGATATAATGCCGGATGCTATTAAAATTTTCGCAACCATTTCAAAATATCTACCCCAAATTCCCTGGCCCTATGTGCGGGGTTGGGATTCGAACACAGGTAGGCTGCGTGAAAGACGATTGTCTTACCCATCACGCTATGCCCGTCCCCCATTTTAAATTATTTTGAAAACAAAAGTTTGAAAAATACGCACCTCTTTTGTTTTTAAAATTCTTATAAAAACAAGCATTTCACGTATATTTTTTTCGTATCTTTTTAAAAATGACAGTTAGTGTTTTTTTTTTCGAAAATCTTTGCAAAAGTTACAGTTAAACAGTTTGAAGGCTTTTACATTACATTAAGTTTTCGATGAAAAATATTCATTTAAACACTGGAGTATGATTTAACAGATTAAAAATATACAAAACTTCTAAAGAACTCACTATATTCCGGCGTTTTAACAAATCAACGCACCCAAGTTTTTTTTTTAATTTCAACGAAAGACTCTAAATTCAACGAAAGACTGAATTCTTTGAACTTCATGTGTAAATATTTCGAATGCGACTTCTTCTGGGAGAAAGGTGATGAGTAAATTCATTGCTTTTGATATGTACAAACATATTTCAGTGTTAGCATGCTTATAAATACTTTAAGTTTTGAAAATTCGATTTTGAATTGTTTTAGCTGTAGGCGTTGTGGCCAGTTATGTAGATGGTCAAAAATGTTGTGTACCCGCGGCATAAGGCATAACCTCTCAAATCATCTTACCTTTATGCGTAACCAAGTAAGAGGATAAAGAGAAGGATATTTGAACTAGTTGAAGTAACATTTTTGATACGAGTTCAGCAGCAGATAGTTTCACAGTAGAGATACGCAAGTTCTCAAACCCGTTCCCGTTGGATTTTAAATCGTTGCCCGGCACTAACCCGACGTGGTTTTTTTACTAAATCCGAATTCTACACATACTCGATGGAAAATAAAAATCTGTACCCGTACTCGTTTTTTCTCTATCCGTACCTGACCCGAACCCGTTGGTTTCGTTTTCGGGTTAGGTTTCGGATTCGAATACCCGAAATCCGACTATCGCAAATTTTTGAGTCCTTACCCGATCCGAACCCGATAAAATATTTTGTTTTTATGCAATCACTATGAAAACCGACTTTTGAACCGAGGTCCGGAGGGCCGAGTGTCATATACCATTCGACTCAGTTCGTCGAGATCACAAAATATTTGTGTGTGTATGTATGTGTGTGTGTATGTGTGTGACAAATAATGTCACTTAATTTTCTCAGAGATGGCTGAACCGATTTTCACAAACTTGGATTCAAATGAAAGGTCCCATACAAAGTTCCTGAGCTTCATATAGATCCGACCTCCGGTTCCAGAATTACAGGGTGATATGCACCTAAAAAAGGAAAAAAATAGTCACACACGTTTCTCAAAGATGGCTGAACCGGTTTTCACAAACTTAGATTCAAATGAAAGGTTTTATGACCTTATACAATTTTCCTGAGTTTCATTTGGACCCGACTTCCGGTTCCGGAATTACAAGGAAATATGTGAAAATTTATGAAAAAATATGCAATAAATATTCTCGGAAATTTCTTAACCGATTTTCACAAACTAAGAAGCAAAATTACAGGTCTTGAAATTCTTTAAAAAGTCCCTGAAAGGTTGATCCAGATCCGACTTCCGGTTCCGGTATTACAGTGCGATTAGTGAAAATATTCAATTTCATGAGTATTTTTTCACAATCAATGGCGAAACGAGGTGCACATTTTTATAAAACTTACTGCAAATTTACGGATTTTATTAGTTAGTGAATATATAAAACTACTTTGAAACCACTAGTCCCCGGTTGCAGAAAATCTCCATAAACGGAACTCCCGTCGATTTCTCTGCAACGGTTTAACCGTTTCTTACGATTTATTATTCAAATTAAAGCTCTCATTGTCTTTAAACATACTATTTAATTTCATCCTGATCCGGCGTCTGGTTCCGAAGTTATGGGGCGAGGAGTGTCATAACATTCAAATTCAAAATGACGATGCAGGGGAACGGGTATAGCGTTATGGGTAAGTCGATGCCTTTCACGCTGCCCACCTGGGTTCGTTTCCCAACCCCGCGCACATAGGGTCAGAAAACTCAGAGGTGAATGACAACAATGTTAAAACCTCTATAATCGAAAAAAATGACGATGCAAAACTGGTACGCGACGGTACGAGCGGCTTTGCTCCATTCACAGGGTGCTTTAGTCAATTTCGTATAGCGTGCAGGGTTGCCACATTAAAATTTATATTTTTCAGGTGAAAAATATGTAAATTTCGAATCCTTTTATTCAATTGGTACCTACTTGTTAGTGTTATTACAAGATCATGATAACGATGCTTTTCAATAAAAGTGCACTTATTGACTTTCTCATATAGAAAGTTTGTACAATATGTTCTATAAAAAGGTAAAGGGGTAAAATTATTCTAGATTTGACTTAAAACTGATTCAATTCGTAGGCTATATTAGTTACTTACTAAACGAACCGACTTTGGCTCTACTGGTTCCAAGTTCCTGGTTCCAGAAGTACCTGCACTAGTGGTCAAAAAGTTTAAAACGAGACTTACTCAATTTTCTCAAAGATGATTTGATCGATTTACACAAACAGGCTCAAATAAAAGTTCCTACAGTCTCATAGGTTGCTGTTTAATTTCATCCGGGTTCGAAGAGTGTTTAATCATTTAGTGTGATGATGCAAAATATAGACAACTTCTTATCAACTTGACACAACTGTTTAGAATTTGAAAAGGTTATGCTAGTTTATACCCAAAGAGAGTTACTTATTTTATTCAAGATTGAAACAAAATTTCTTCACAAATTTCACACATTTCTTTTGTAAGTCGTCTCCAGAAAGCTGCGGCCAGATAGCTGTTGTAAAATGCTTACTGAGGGCCTTTTATGCATCATCGCATTATGTATTGTGTGGAATGGCCTCCAGAACTGCTGCCTTCTGATGAGGATGTTCTCAATCAATGGAATTTGGCCTGCCACATCCGCTTCGGACAGGCAAATTCCCGCACAGGCACTTTTGCCCTAATCTAATTAAAAGTCTTCCAAGAGCCGGCTACCAAAAAACCTATCGGCACAACACGACACGGCTGATACTTGTAATGAACACAGACAGAGCACTCTCCGTTTTAACTTTCCTCTCCTGTCACTTACTCAATTTTCTCAAAGATGATTTGATCGATTTACACAAACAGGCTCAAATAAAAGTTCCTACAGTCTCATAGGTTGCTGTTTAATTTCATCCGGGTTCGAAGAGTGTTTAATCATTTAGTGTGATGATGCAAAATATAGACAACTTCTTATCAACTTGACACAACTGTTTAGAATTTGAAAAGGTTATGCTAGTTTATACCCAAAGAGAGTTTCTTATTTTATTCAAGATTGAAACAAAATTTCTTCACAAAATCTTCTGGTGATATTTTTGAAAATATAAGTAATATGAGAAAGGCATCATTACACCACTAGGTGGATTAAAGCAGGTTTTTTTTGTGAATTTTCATTTGGTCTATTTCTTGTTGATATTTTTGAATAGTAAAAACTGAGCCCAAGACTTCCAGCATCTTAACACAATTCCCAAAATTAATCGAGAGAAAATATTTATCTTCATACATGTTCGTACCTTAACGGAATAGAGTTTGGCATCCCTACAGTTAGTACCGACATGAATCATTAGAATGTCTAAGCACATTTGAAGGCTCCTTCTGTTGCAACACACAAGCTACAGTTTCTTATACAAGTAAGAGACTAGACTCTGCAGGGATTTGCTGCATACGGCATGATGCACCAAAACTAGCTGAGAGCATTATTTTGTATTATTTTTTCAAGTGTTCGTGTCTACCCACTCTACTTCGGCTTATCATCAAGTTTTTGCTTTATAGTTGTAATAAAACATTTCATTCTGATTGTTTTCCACCGGAAGACATATCAAATCGTTCGCTTCTAGACCGTAGCAGCACCGTTTACAGGATTCCGCAAATTCCAACCATTTAAAATTAATTTTCCCTTATTTCATTATTTAGGACCAAACATTACTATCCACAGTACGATTCTAAGGGTCGAAAGCTTCCGGCGAAGTAAGTGTGCATTTTCGAGTTTTGATTGTTGTTCCACCATTTTCTCTCATACAAATAGTTGCGCAAATCTAATTCCGCACGGTGGCAGCTGGTAGATATCAACAGCCAACAGGCCATTTGTAGAATGTGCTGACTCCACCGATGTCATCCTCCCATACCGTGTTCATCTTGTTTTCTGTTTTGTTCTCTGTTAGATTAATTAATTGCGTTGGGGCTCTGTCCTAGCCGGTGCAGCGCCAACATTTCTCACACTGTGTGCGTTTGAGTTTTTGTTTGTACAGATGTACTAACAAGTCAATAGACTACATGTTTTCATTTCACTATCATACTGCTTCGTTTATTAACCATTCTCAGCAAAGTTTACAGTTCGAATTTCACGGTTCGCGTCAGTTTTCAAATGTGATAAACAAATTACCTATCAGTTGAAAATAGTTTCTACCATAAAAACGGTCTAGTTATACAGCAGTGACAGTTATCCAAATTTTATTGGTTGGATTTTTTTTTTTGCTGAAGCACACGATCAGCGAATGTAAATAACTAAGTTTTATGTGCAAATGCAGTAAAAACATAATTTTCAAATGAAACATGACATAATGGATGAGTCTTTTCGCCTTTGTGTTCTACGAAATCTCGAAATTTTTAACAATATTTGATTCCAGAATTTTCGAAGCGAACATAAATATAAGGTGCAAATGGAAGAAACTGCTAGTACAGAGTTTAGATTTGTTCAGAAATTGAATAGAGTGGAGTCATAGCCGGGTAAATGCATTTCATTCCCATTACGCACGATACGACATGAATGTAATAATTTGCACATGGTCAATATGCAGAATTGCTCTATAATTGTATTGTCGTAATCGAGCAAAGCTGTAATCAATTGATATTTCATCAATTCCATTGAATTATACATTCGGTGCACCAAGCACTAACACCACCATGAATGTCAACCACCAACGAAACCGATACCATGTGCAAGCATCGAAGCATATTCACGCATTAGACGCATTAGTCGAGCTCTAATTATGTGCAAGCATGAGCATTTACTATCAGTTTCTAACCTCTTACTCTAATCGTCTGGATCTGTATCCAACCTGTCTGTGTGTATTTGTCAATCAATTAATTTATCTGGAACACACTTTAAACCTTTCACTAGCACCCGGCAGCCTAATCTACCTAATGGGCTGGCTAATCCTGACAATGCAAACAAACACAAAACTCAAATACAATCCCACCTCCTACAACATCATAACACAATTTCTTCCTACACAACTTCTAGTGAGCTACCGTATCTCGATCGATGGATTTGTTTGTCCTGTCTCTCGTCTCGGCATGCTCCCCCTCATCAGAAGGCAGACGGTGATAGTGGCATGGCGGCATGTCCATTAGTCCTACTTCTACTCCCGGTGGATAAAAGAATCTAACTACCATACGATGAGATAGCAATTCGGGCTCCACATTTCTTTTGTAAGTCGTCTCCAGAAAGCTGCGGCCAGATAGCTGTTGTAAAATGCTTACTGAGGGCCTTTTATGCATCATCGCATTATGTATTGTGTGGAATGGCCTCCAGAACTGCTGCCTTCTGATGAGGATGTTCTCAATCAATGGAATTTGGCCTGCCACATCCGCTTCGGACAGGCAAATTCCCGCACAGGCACTTTTGCCCTAATCTAATTAAAAGTCTTCCAAGAGCCGGCTACCAAAAAACCTATCGGCACAACACGACACGGTTGATACTTGTAATGAACACAGACAGAGCACTCTCCGTTTTAACTTTCCTATCCTGTCACCTTGCATTACCGTGTTGTACAGAAAGTAATCCCGAAACTAAAATGGCCAGAAACTTTCACCTAAAATTTGTAACTATATAATTGCATTAATAACATAACACCTCCGTTAAACATAAAACTCGTATCATCCTATCCTTTCAGGGCGGGTCAGTCATCTCCGCCGATATACACGGAGTCAATCGCAAGCGGACAGGCTCTGGCGCTGATATTTAACTCGCTGCAGGAATCAATGGCTGGCATTTACTATTGCGCCGCATCCTACTCCGTCACCGAGCAACTGGGAGCGTCGGTTTCAGTGGAAACATACGGTAAGTGGATATGTGGTTAATTATTTAGAACGTTTACTTTTATCGGTGTTTAGATTGAAGCAAATATTTAATTTAGATATAGGAACTCTTAATAGGCTATCATAACTTTGACGTTGATTATGTTGTATAATATTTAAGATTTATAAACACTTCAAAACAAAGCAACATGTTAGAAGAGAACTTAACGTTAATCTTTTCCATGTTTCGACTTCGATTGATCGCTATCATTAGGTTATATCTGTGACAATGAGAAAATGGAAAAAAATCATGTGAATTTTCTGAACGGATTTGATGAGTAGTTTCACCGAAAGCCATTTCGCCGAAAGTTATTTTGCTGAAGGGGTCGTATCTCAATCCTAAAATATTTGGAGTATCAAACGGGTAAATTCTTGCCTTCCGAATTCGTTACCGTTCGTTCGGGTTTAACTAGCTTTTTGTAAACTGGACGAAACGAATAAACCTAGACAGATGTGGTTTTGGTGGGGTATTTGCTCTCTTCGTAGAATCACCAATGCACTAGAAACCCTTCATAGTCTGATTCATCTATCAGGAATCGTAAATAATACTTTTGATGAACAAGTCTATTAAGAAAAATATTACTTTTGGTAATAATAATTATTGGTTAGTCGACTCAAATTTACGGATACGGTTTCTCAGCATCGTTCTGATTCGTGTACTGTCGTTCGTTTGGATCGAACTAAGGTATTGCGAATAGCGTTGAATAAACTGGGCTTACGAGGCAGTTACAAGGTTGTATGGAAAAGATAGCCGCATCCGACTGGTCATTGAGCGACTCGGACTTCGTTTCTTATGCGGTTCTATGCCGTCGATGTTTGCTTCGGCGAGGTTGCCGCTTTTGCCTCGACCGACGGCACTACGGCAGCTTTGATCTATGTAAAAAAACTAGATGGATCAGTCCCATGGGGTTGTTCGAGCTATAACATGGCAACCAAAATTTCTAGTGATCGATATTTTCAATCAAACAGTTCAATCAACCACCATGGTTTTGAATGCGCGATTGCACGAGAGTCACCTTCGATTGATCTACTACACGCAGTATTTTATATGCGTTTGTTAAGCGGATTCCCGAAGTTACGCGGTACGTATCCCTCGCAGACCTCAGTGTATTAAGAATCAACATCGATCACGCAAACCCCGACTTTGTTTACCTTGCAGAACTAATACATATTGCCAAAACTATATACAGAATTGTGCCTACCCGGGTAGAAGTGATTTGCAAACCAATACCAAATTCTGTCATTAAAATCAAACATCTCAATGGTAGAAATTAACATTATTTAGTTTGAAATAAGAGTTAAAATATCAAAAATCATATCAAAGCTTGCATGAGAAAATAGCAACAAAATAAAAAATTCTGTCATTGTAATATCAAACCAAGAACAAAATATTTATAGAAGATGAATTTGTTAATTATTAAGCAATCTAGCATTTAGAATAGAGTAATATCTTAAGTATTTCTCTTATCTGATTCTGATGCAATATTATTCAATGGTATTTTATTTAAAGATAAAACTACGGGGTCAATTTACTTAATGAAATTGAAATAGCTCATCAATAACGAAATAAGATATTATAACTAATTTTGATGTTGAACAGATATTATACAATGTCTTGATCCCTTGATGAAATATCACGAAAATATCAAGTATCGCTCTGACAACACAGAAACATCAAGCCAAGATATGATGGTAAAATTTGTTATTATTTTGACCTTTGTTTGTTATTTACACCTACCCGGGTAGTTCTCATCCTCCAATGCAATACAAAATCGAACCCGTTTTGTTACAATATTTACTTGCTTCTGGTCTGCCGCCACTTAATTTCGGGTGAAAATTATCAACACAATCAAAAATAATCTAGATGAACAACGTTGGGAAAAAACGCTAAACAAGCTAATATATTATCAACGTAATCCAATAATTTATTGTGACGATTCATTTTCAAAAATTATGATGAAATCAGGTATCCCTGCAAGCAGCTGATCGATGTTGACAAACGAGAGGGAACCAACTATTAAAAAAACTTTTACGTAACACAAGGGATGTACCAATAATAAATAGTTCGTGCAGTACAATAAAGGTGGAACTAGCGAATCAGGAAAATTTTTTTTTCAAGAATTTACTCTTACTATCCTGTCTGTTATTCTGTGTTAAAGCTTCAAATCGTTTTATAGCGCTTTGTGTCTTGTTGTCTAGCAGCTACTTCGCGAGATTCCCTACAGCTTCGCTTTAGCATCAATTGACCAATCAGAGCGATGCTTCCCAGCTGATGGATCGCTTACTCCTTCAAAACCATCGTCACAGAGAACAGACATCCAAGTAGAGATTTCAATTTGTGTAAGAAATTTAACGGTAGTTTTAACAAGTAATCACCAACTAGCAATTCTCCTGTAGAGGCGCTTCGAGCAGCCCAGTAATCCCTTGTGGACTCTTGCATTCGAGCTTTCAAACAATGGTAATCCATGCGTGCAAAGTCCTGCGCAACGGTGATTTTCAACGGAATATGAGGTTTTTCAAAATCGAGTTGATGAGTAGATGCGTAACCAAAACCAATGTTTGAATTCGTTTCTGGATTCGATGACGACTTTCGGGTTATAAATATTCTTTGAATACCGTTACAGTACGTTGAATATCCTTACAACGTGAATAGATTTTCAATTTACTCAGCAAGTTCAAAGTTATACACCCTTATTCAGAATAACGACGTATTGATTTCTCGATCGAATCCTAGCTACCTTTGATTTTGTAAGCGTTATTAGGAATACAAATGAAATACGATCGAAAAATCAATACGTCGTTATTCAGAATAAGGGCGATACAGAAACGGATTAAATTGAGTGGCCTGCTATAATGAATATCAGAACTTTCCTTTATAGTTGTAAACTTTGACTCACAACTTCTTACAGATAACCAATTTCCCTGCTGTTGACCGTCAATATTAGGTAGAATATCCATTGTTCTGGATTACTTCACACAGCATTGACTTCACCAGCGCTCAACATGTGCTGACTGGAATCGCATATCAAGCCTCCGATGGTATACTTGGAATATCTAAAATAAGACTATTTTGAAAACGATATATTTGCAAACTTTAGATAAAAGTTCGTTTAATGAGCAAGGGTGGCAAAAACTCGCTCATAAGATTCGATTTTTTCTATTCATCAGCTCACCTCATGATTTACGATCAATTCGTAAAATGATGGTAAAGATGAAAATCATCGCTGATCTAAACAAAAACACTCACCTATACAGAGCACCGCTGACATCAAATTTTGATGGTATTGATGGTTCTCAGTTTTGATTTCATTGCATTTAACTCTCTTTCCTAGTTTTAAAAAGTGAGTACTGATTTGGCATCATCGTACCGAGCTACATCGGTGAGTGTATGTTTAAACTACAGAGAAGGCCAACACAACCCAGATTTTCGGTTTTGTTTTTGCTGATACTCAAAACGAACACGAGCATTAATGTATGAAAACAAATGTCGAACCGTAGCGTGATGTATACCATAAACGATTGAATTTCATGTCTCGAGCTAAACACAACTGACTATTGAACCGAATGCGTTTTCCAGCATACGAGAACATGCCTTGAGAATTGGATTGAAATAGCATCGATTCGAACGTTGGCCGCTGGCAACTCTTGTGGATGGGGAATACAAGCGAGACAGTGGGCCGTATGAATAAAATGTAGTAAAGTCTCTTGTTTGTAGTATCTTCTCGAAAACGTAGTCCACAGAGTAAAACACCTTTGGTTTGGTTTTAATTTTTCTACTTCACTTTATCAGCAAACACACGAGTAGCATCCTCTGGAGCTACCTACCGAAAAATTGTAGTCAATACTACATGTTCGAACGTTGTTGTGTAGTAAAGTCTCTGCTTTTGACAGGAACGTGATCCACATGTAGCATTTACTACCGAAATTCAAGCATGCTACGTTTTATTCATACGGCCCAGTGTCATAAGAATCTGATTCAATGTATTGATGTACAAACACATCAAATCATCAATTTCACCAATAGATCAGGTGTGCCACAAGGTAGTAATCTGGGTCCCCTGCTGTTTACTCTCTTTTTCAATGATGTAGCTACGGTTTTGGGTGCTGGATGCAAGCTTATATTTGCTGACGATCTCAAGCTCTATCTAGTAGTAAAGTCGATTGAAGACTGCCATCGATTACAAACCGTATTAAATAGTTTCGTGGAGTGGTGTCGCTCCAATCTGCTGATCATTAGCATCGCTAAATGTTCCGTAATGACATTTCATAGGAAAAGCAATCCGATCATCTTCAGTCACAGCATTGATGGTATAAACCTACATAGAGTCAGTGAAATCAGCGATCTCGGCGCTATTTTTGACCACAAACTGAATTTTAACTCTCATATAGCTAACATAACTAAAAAAGCGTATAGGCAACTGGGATTCATTTAAAAAATATCCCGCGACTTTACTGACCCATATTGTTTGAAATCACTTTATTGCTCTTTAGTCAGGCCAATACTTGAGTTTGCATCGCCAGTTTGGAATCCACATCAGCTAACTTGGAGCTTGAAACTCGAAAGAATTCAGAAAAGGTTCATACGATTAGCGCTCAAGAATCTACCATGGCGTGATCCGCAGAACCTTCCACCATACAGAGATCGTTGTCAGCTACTAAACCTTGAATCATTAGAACGTCGTCGTCGTATACAACAAGCCGTAACAATAGTGAAAATCCTGAATGGTGAAATTGATGTACCCGAACTGCTATCCCGTATAGATCTACGAGCCTCTAGAAGAACTCGCGATGTATCGTTACTATCGACAAGATTTCATCGCACAAGTTTTGGATATCACGAGCCAGTTACTTCTATGATACGCACTTTTTCACAAGTAGATAGTGTTTTCGAGTTTGGCGACTCATCAAAAAAATTTGCATTCATCATACGCAGACTACAACTTCTGTGATATATTTTATTTTATTTTATTTTTGTATGTATTCTGCTTTTTAATCAACGACAATTATATTAGTGTTCTGTGTGTATTATGTCATTATTTTTAGTATAGTTGAAAAGATAGTGGTTTTTATGCCTGTTTGAGAACTATGCCATTGGATGTGTTGGTAAACTCAAATGGGCTTTTTCCCACTCAAATCATTTAGACTACAATGTCCCATGATTCAAAATAAATAAATAAATAAATAAATCACAACTCACAAATCGTCTCTCAGTGGGTTCTAATATTTGATGTGCACTCAGCCCTCATCTGCTGATTGCTTGACACTACGATGTTGAGACGATGTTTCCTCTACACAAATAGTTACCCAGTTACTCAACTCATTCAGCGATGCTTTTGAAACCGATTTGCAGGTGAGCTGAACTCGGTGATGATGAAGTACTGAGTTGATTATTGCCAGCCCTGTTTATGAGGTTCGGCTCACACGTGTTCTTTCATGCAGTTCGTTACTCTCAAACACAAAATCAGAATCGGAGCAATAACACAAGTAAATAGGTTATGTCAAGCGTCGTCGCTCTTCAAAAACGCAATATTTTAATTGTAAATTCAAATGATTCAGATTATAAGAAATCCGCAATGCCTTTCACTTTTTTATTAGAATGTGTAAAAACCTGTTTTAATCCACCTAGTGGTGTAATGATACCTTTCTCATATCTCACATATTCTCATATATAAATGTGTGGTATTCTTCAAAATAATTTTCTTTAATCCTTAAAAAACAAAAAGGATTATCCATAAACTAGTATAACCTGCAGAGTGAATCAGTACTCAGGTCGGTTAGAGCATCTCTGAGGAAACCAGGTACTTACGAAACCAGAATCTGGGAACCGGTATAATCACAGTTAATTCGAGAAAAGTGACTGGGATCCATTTTTAAGTCTATGGCTACAATCATCGGTCATTCATCAAAAACCCCAGAACAAGGAAAGCCAAATTAATGTTTGGCCGTCTACTGACAATATGGCTACTGATTGTACTCGGTTCAAAAGTCGGTTTTCACAGTGATTGCATAACCTTTCTATACGAGAAAGACAAAATCATTTTTTCATCGTTCCATTGAATTTGTATTCGAAATATTCGCCTGAATTTATGTTGCACATATCAACATCGTAGCAGAAACGTGTCTGAAGCTATACCCATAAATGTAAAGTGTGTTACACTTAAATTTTAGTAAAATCAATCCAACCCGTTTTTGGTTCCGATGGACTTCTGCCCGGACGTTTCCTATGATAATCTTTATCTTCCTCGTTGTCGGATGAATTCTTCACATCGGTCGTCATTCTATTCAGCAGCTCGCTCATGTGTCTATCGGTCCACGACTATAGGAAGTTACGATGAACATTTACACTATTTACCAAAATGTGCAGATTGTGTTAGAAAATCTGATCGGAAATGAAATCTGAAAGAAAATCTGATCGGAAATTTTCTGAAAAAGAAAGTAAATTCGGTTATGTGCCCTACAAACATAGGATATCCCCTAAATGACCATACCTGAATCGGCCAGTATAAGCTGAAAATAACGTTTTCGTTCGACACGTTAGTAAAGGCGTTATACTTCAGTGCAATACAAAAAGTGGTTTGCAAATAGAATGAGATTTATGTTTGCCTAGCTGTTTATGTTGGACTGCGAGGTGCCATAAAAGTTAATGATATACCATTATGTACTGACGAGTTTAAGACGAAACATAAAGAAAAGTCTTTGTTGAAGTTTGAAGCGCTGAATCAAATCTGACCACCTTAGCGAGCCTCAATTTAAGCTTTCTATTTCTATATATGGTGCTACCACCAATTGCCATTTGGGAATAATAATTTTAGTTCCGAAAAAAACGTAAAGTAACGTAGCAAAATGTACCTTCTTGGAATCATCTTTTACATTATTCATAATAAAATAGTATCTGAGCTTCTCTTCTCAGTTAAAGAATAATGTTCTCTTGTTGTACGGTTCTATTGCCGTAACCGTATTAGCCATCCTGAAATTTATTAAAAAGAAAAGAGAAAAGGAAAATGCACTGTGGACATAATTCCTACTAATATGGTTAAAGGAACTATTAAGAAATATAGGAACGATTGACCGGAATTTCAATTAATCTCACCTATTGCTAACTTGTTTAAGTTAGTAGTGTTGGTTTCGACCGACCCTATCTGCAGATAACTTGCCTGCAGAAACAAAAATTCTTTTAATTTAAGGTGCAAAAGCTAACCGCAAAATATCGTCTTTTTAAAATAATTTTGCTCGTCGTCACTGTTATAGTATCTAAATAACACACCTTTTATGAATAATGTGCTAAACTGGCCGAGAAAAAACAATGATGGCAAAGCGGAAAATATCACCAGATTAAAAGAATCATTAAACTAATAAAACTTTCAGGAAAACGGATAACTTTAGGTAGTAAAGTTTGTACAAAACTGACTCGAGCGTATACAATTATGTATACAGTTTTGCCAGAACGTTTGTTGTTTGATATCTTTTCGTTGAGTTTAACAGCAGTATATAACAATAATTTGTTTGTTTTAATAGTTTTAACGAAACATTTTTAATGACACCATGTAATTCGACTATACGCCGTCGAGAAAGGCTAGGTATGTTTGACACATATTCAAGTAATTCTTGTAAAATACAACCATTTGACAAATTACGTTCTTATGAATTGTATTACGTGTGAATGTGTTGCGTTACTTGTGAATTTCATATTTTTTTGATATGTAGCTATAATCAGGGTTGTTACGGTCGCGCGAATTTTGCGATTTTCGCGGATTTAGCGCGGTTTCTGCTAAGATTTCGATGCTATGGCGCGGATTTTGCGTGAATTTCAAAAAACATCATTCCACATTTGTGAATCATTTGTTCGAATAATAAAAGTTCTTTGAAAATTTTTGAAGCTTGTGAGTTTTATGAAACCCTACCAAATTAAAGATGGGTGAACGTTTCAGCAATTGTTCGAGCTGGCCGAATTGGTGAATTTTCACCTTGATAAAACCAAAATTTACTAGAAGGCGGTTCTAGAAAATGTTCAGTGGACAAAATTTGGATTTTATGCTCTTCGATCTCGAGTGATACAAATTGCTATTTCAACAGAGGTCACCAGGTATTACAAACACTTTTCGATATATGTGATTGCGTTTTCCCATTCCAATGCAGAAATCGAAAGATTGTCGCAATCAAGGATATTGATGTCAGATGGAAGATATAGTCTCAGTGAAAACACATTCAATAATGCAAAGAACGTAATAAATGAAATGCTATTCTTCAATAATATGGTCACAAATTTTGTGTATGATAAAAATCGCATTCTTAAAGCAAAATTTACACGACATGCTTACGAAGCGAAGTCTGACAATAAAAGAAACGAAGAAGCTCTGGGATTCCACCCGTGGTGATAAGAAAGTGTTCTAATAGTTTGATGGTTCCACTATCCAACATTTTCAATTGTTCTTTGCGTTCTGGAATTTTTCCAGAAATATGGAAGAAATCCTATGTGAACAAGGGTATAGTATCCAACTACCGTGGAATTGATGCTTTGTGCGCTGTATCGAAGCTGTTTGAAATTATAATTCTGGATTTTATAACACATAGGTGCTCTGACTACATATCTGAGACTCAGCATGGATCCATGCCAAAGCCTTCAACTTCCCCAAATTTAGTAACCTACACTTCCTTCTTCATACGTTCTTTACAAGCACGACTACAAGTATGTTTTATATACATATATCGCTGTTTTGTTCGACACAATCAATCATCACAAACGATCTACAAGTTAAGTAGATTGGGATTAAACGGATTATTTTTGAATTGGCCTCGACCATATCTAACTGGTCATGGAATGATATTGAAAATATGAGCCTGTACAACCTCACCATTTTCTGTTACCTCTGGAGTTGCTCAAGGAAGTCACCTTGGACAGTTATTAATTTTATTGTATCTCAACGATCTAAATTTTTCGATCAAGTGTATGAAACTATCGTTTACCAATGACTTTCATATTTCATGTTTCAAAATGGTTTTAAATGCTACTAAATGCTCCGTCATCTCTTTTAGTAACAAAAAGTCTGTATTGAAGTCCGACTATAATATTTCACAAACTGTTCTCGAACGCGCATCGTTTGTTAAGGACCTGGGTGTTCTTCTGGAATCAAAGTTAAATTTTAAAGAGCACATAGAGCTTACTATGTTCTGAACCTCTAAGCTATTAGGATTCATTATTCGCGTTACTAAAAAAAATCTCTGATGTACATTTTTTGTAAGCTCTGTATTGCGCTTTAGTTCACTCAACTCAAATATGCTGCGGTTATCTGGTCACCAAAACGATATCCAACGCATTGAAGCGATTCAACGCAAATTTGTCGGATTAGCTCTCCGACGTCTTCCATGGAGATATCCTTTAAACTTACCGAGTTTTTTTTTATTCAATATTATAAAATAATTTTCAGGCACACTGCTTAAGCTCTAAGATGCCAAGAGTATTTACTAATCTTAATTACGACTAACTTAAAACTAGAATAGTATCATTATGTAATGTAGTATCGGGGTAGCGGATTCTCGAGTATTCAGCTTTCAACAGGCGACTATCCATGTTGGCCGCATCCTTCGGTCCGTGTGGGTCCGCGAAAAACACAAAACTTACCGAGTTACCATGACCGCTGCAAACTGATTGGTCTCGATTTATTATTTGTCCATCGAGATGTTTGTAAGGCTAGTTTTGTGGTAGACCTACTTCAGTCGCAGAACGATTGCTCCGAGTAATTGCAATTGTTACAATTTATTAGTTTTAATTGCTAGTTTTAATTGTTAGTTTTAAACGTAAATGTATCTGTTAGATCATTGTAATCTGTTGATACAAAAGATGAGGACGTTTTATGCCTGCTGAAGAGAGAGATTACTATACTTCATCTCCATCGGGCTTTTCCGTGCTCCCCAAATTAAATAAGTAAATAAATAAATTTGTCACTCGATGTCGTAATCCTCGGTCCTTTTTTTTCTTCGGATTCCCTATGTTGGAACTAATTATGGACATAACGAGTCCATTGCTAGATTCGACTTTCATTTATCACGTAATGTCACCTTGGACAGAAATCGTTTCTTATGTTACTGTCTCATTAGATTTAGTTACTATAGAAGCACTAGATTTAAGGAAATGTATCATTTGAAGGATTTTAATCTATTAATGCAAAAGTTGAGGATGTTTTATGCCAGCTGGAGAACAAGTTTGACAGATACTAATTCCAGTGGGCTTTTCCCTGATCCAAATAAAAGAGCAAAAGATGAGGAGGAAAAGAAAGACATTCAGAGTAAAATCTGACAACAGGAGAAGGCTATATTATAATTGAAATTGAAAGTAAAAAGAGTAAATCAGATCATCCTGATGTGGTCTACCTTAAAATTCTTCTTACCAAGAAGGAAATGCTGGCCGAACAAGATGTTGAAGCCAAAAAAATGTCTTCGCTGAAATCTGTTTAACTTCTTTCAATATCACAATTGTAAGCATTTTTATTTTTTATTAATTAACTAAGGACATCGAAAAAGCTGTAGAATAAAAATGCAATCATTTTCATGGGATTTCTCGAAGTGACGTGTTGTATGCGGGCTTATTTATTGCTTATGCAGATTTTTAAATTATATTTTAGTGAATTTTCAAATTCTGCGAAAATTATCATCTGCATAAAAATGGTTGTCTAACGCTTCGCTCGAACATCGCGCGTTTCAGTTTTCAATTTCGTGCGGATTTGGCGCGTTTACTTTTGAAATGTTTCGTAACAACCCTGTATAATGTGAAGTAAAATGAACAGATCTTCGAATATTTTTATGTTGTTTCGTAAAGTTTCGGTAACCATTTTGTAGTTATGTCCGCTATTTTTTATCATCTGTGCATAGATTCTGCATTTCCAATTTAATGTTTTATCCAGTACGCAGAGAACCGTATCGAACTGTAGTACGCAAACTTTCTCTGTTTTGTTTAATATATCTTTATTCCATAATATGAGTTGTGTTGTGTTTTCCTAATACCTATTTTTCTTTCATTATAGTCGAGATAATTAATTCATAAAATCCATGGCAAACTTCTACAACATTCTCGTTAACCGACAGTAAAGAACATAATAACACACGATAAAATAACAACTACCTGAAAAAAGTTTCGCTTCTCGTGTTATTGGTGAATCTCTAGATTCGTGCCCTCTGGAAGAGAAATAAACTAAATACAATTTATTATGATTATCGTGGCGCTGCTCTAACATGGCATTGTTTGAACATGGCTCGAAAATATCGCAAAAATGTTGAAAGTACAAACCATTAACCGTTTTCTGCACATTACATTACGTAGCAGTAGATCAAAAGTTTTTAGCATAAATATTCATAGCTATGGTATGTCCACAGAACTATTTAACTATTTAACAATTTTCATAAATTTCCACACGTACCAAACAGCTATTGGCTATGCATCTGTCCTCATTCCATCAGTTAAAAATCCCGACACAACCAGCATGAATTTTCACCATCACATGCCTGTACGAAATGCAATCTGTGGAATTCATCCCACAGCTCCCCCGAAAACTAGCAAGGAGAACTTTAATTTTCCTGAATGGTTGTGTTATGGGTACAGAAATGCATTGACGATATGAGCGTTGGTACGCTGCGGAATGCTTTATGGTGAATATTACAGCCAGTAGCAGGCAGCCTTCGTGTGGCTATCGCTTGCATGCTGATGCTATGTGCATATTGAACAGCATAACGACCGTTCCGGCTCTGTCTATGTTAGTACAATTGTCACGGTATGCCATACGCAGCTATTCTTATGTTCAAGCTCTATACGGGGCTCGGTAATAAACGATTATCGAGAGCAGCTTCCTTTGTTCGGTCTTTTGTTTTCACTAGCAATGCAAGTACCGCGTTCGAATCAACTCAAGACCACCCGTGCAGGCTATATCTCGTGAAAATGAAGCGTATAGAATATAGAATTACCACACCGTACCGCACCGCACCGAGCACATTTGAATGAAGTTGCTGACCATAGCTATTTTACTGTTGCTTCGTTCTTTTACAGTTGCCATCACATGGAAGAATGCGCCGGAGGATCAGCGTCCAATCCTGGGTGAGGATTATATCGTTCGCTGCGAGGTGACAGCCAATCCGCCAGCCACTGTGGATTGGCTCCGAAATGGGGATCCAGTAAGTTATGCGAACTGCCAGTAGAGGTATTACAGGTTAGATTGAGAATGAAATGAATGTGAAATTTTACAGATTAGGTCCGTTGGCCGGTACGTTATCGAAAACCGAGGATTACTGATCAAAAATGTGTCGGAGAGCGATGATGGTTTGTACACCTGCCGTGCTGCTGTGATATCTACGGGTGAGCTGGCCAAACGGCAGATTCGGGTTGAAGTACAAATTAAACCTGAAGTTCAAAAGCTACCTCCCGTGCTGGACGCTGTCGAGGGTCAATCGTTTTCGTTTCTGTGCAACGCTACCGGTAAGCCAGTTCCTGAGTTCCAATGGATCAAGAAGAGTACTCAGCAAAATGTTGCCGATATTGATAGGTACGTTTGGGTGTTGGAAATGAAATTTCACGTTGATTTATGTTGATTTCTCTATGTTTCAATTTCGTTTAGATTTTCTGTGAATCCACTGACGGGTCAGCTTGACATTAGCAGAGTGGAGCAGGATGATCACGATACGTACTCGTGTGTTGCCAAAAATGCTGCTGGCATATCCGAATCAACCACAAGACTAAACGTTTTAATTCGTCCAAAGATCATCGAGTTCATGAATATCACAGTACCTGAGGATACCGAGGCTGTCTTTGCATGCAGAGCCTTTGGTAGACCACCACCGGAAATTACATTCCGCCGATTTGGAACGACTGAGGAGTTCTCAGTTGGTTTACAAGTCAGTGATGATCGCATCGTTCTGGATTTGGACACAAATACCGAGCGAAGCGAAACCACAGGAAGCTTGCGAATCTCCAAAGTTGCCAAGACTGATGATGGTTTGTATGACTGTATTGCACGGAATCCCGGAGACGTGGCATACAAAGTTGGTCACATTACCGTTGAATATAAACCTACATTCGACCATTTGAAGCTGTTACCTCCGGTGTTCACCTGGGAGCAGCGACCAGCGAATCTAAGCTGCTTTGCACAAGCTATTCCTAACGCCACTATCGAATGGCGGTGGAATGATCGCCGCATCTCAGATCTTTACGACATCAATATGCAAATTGAAGATCACGGTGTGCGTAGCGATTTAATTATCAAACCGCTTGATCGACGGTATTACACCAGCTATAAGTGTGTGGCGACAAACCGATTAGGGCGCAATGAACATATCATGGAACTGCGGGAAGCACGCATTCCTGATGCAATTGCTCAAGCAAAACCTCGGTCTGTTAGTGCCACTTCTATGACCTTCGAAATCATACCTCCAGCGGTGGAGAAGGGACTACCGATAACTGCTATCTCTGTGCAATACAAGGAAGAATTCAATCCGGATTGGAACAATGCCATGAACCGAACCTGGTCACCGGACAGTCCATACATCGTTGAAGGGTTACGACCTCAGACATCATACAGCTTCCGATTTGCTGCTAGAAACGTGGTAGGACTCGGTCAGTGGGGAGCCTACATTGTGCACTCGACACCGAAACGATCGGAACCGGAAACGCCGAAAACACTGCACGTGCCGATCCAAGAAGAGGACGACGAAGATGACGCGATCGTTGCTTCACCGTATGCCGATCACTTCGAGCTCCGGTGGAACGTGCCCGTGGACAATGGCGAGCCGATCTCGTACTACAGGGTGAAATACTGTCCGGTAAGTGCTAGCATTGATGTTAACGGATGGGTTAAGTTTTACGCAACAAACATCTGAAATGCTGATTAATAGACTAGGAATTCAATAAATAATTATTTCTCGTTTGCCTGATTTGTAATTTTCCAGGACTCTTAAATTCTTGTACAACTGAATCTCATATTCAACAAAAGTATCGAAATCATGTACTCTTAAAATATTTTCATTTTTTGCTAGTTGCTGAAAATTTTCTACAGTTAACATTCCACAGTGGGGAATTATAACTTCGCAAAAAAAAACAAAGCATAACAATTCAACGTGCCCGAAGAAGAAGACAACCCTTTCCCCATATCCAGTTTTAAAGGAATTCCAAAATAAATTAGAGTGAGCGAAAAGTTTTCATGCTGATTTCCATGTGGAATTCATAACGAATTGCGCCAACCGGTTGGTTCGGAAATCTTTTGGAATTAAGAGAGATAAAACGGACTGTATTGACATTACGTTTTCTTCTTCTTCTTCTTTATCTATTTCAATCCCGGTTTTTACAGTTTATCGAAATAATAGAACTTTGTTTGAAAACGCTTTTTACAAAACTTAAGCATGTATTGCTTGAAATTTGCCAATGAAATCAGCACAAATTATCCAACCTTCCATGCATCGTTCGTCGTCTAGCTAAAGTGTAATAAAATAGTGTACATCGCCTTCATTTTACGTTAAAACAATCAAGAGACGAGTAAAAGTTTAGCGATGTATAAAATGTCAATATCAAACGGTGTGATCGAGCAGTCAAACAAGAATTCATTACTCAGTTTATCTGGGAGGCAATGTGGGTTCTAGAAGACAAGCAATGTTTGTCAGAAATTTCCTCCAAGGGCATATATGTAATTATTTTCTTTTAGGCCTTTCCATAGCAGCAGCACAGAGAATAGACTTTCAAGCTCGTATAAACTTTTTTTCAGAAAAAAAGCTGTGTAGAGCATACAAGTGAAAATTCAATGAATATAAGCATTTGCTGGGCAGCTCGAATCGCCTCTATAGACAAATTGCCAAGCTGCCGTTGAATTTCTCACACAAATTGAAATCATGCAACTACTAAAATTTCAGTAAATACGATGTAATTGATGAACGCTTTGGCATTCATTGCTTATGATTGCCTTTACAGCAACCAATGTTTTACTGAATTAGTTACAGCAAATCATTTTGCTGAAACAAAATACAAAAATTTGGTGCATGCATATAATGTTGATAAAATATTCTGGTAGAAAATCAAGTGAGTTCAAAAGAAGAAATGAATGAAAGACGAATTTACTACACAGATAAAACTATTTTGTAAATTTACATCTATTTACATGCACATATTTACAGCAAGCAATTGAACATAAAGTTACTTTACAATTCTGTACGTTTCAATATAGTTGAATCACAAAATAAGCGGTAATTAGAAGATTGATCTGATGTATTGATGATTCAATGCAATCCAATTTAGTTGTGCATCTATGATGCTTTGCAAACAAACTTACGATTCAACTGATGTTTATTGCATGTTACTTCTGATTTACATGTCATGTAAATTTCATTATTTCTTTCTGTGTAGGCATGTCAAGAACATTTCATGCGCAGTTTCTGTCGGCCGTCGGGATTTGTACTAATCGGAGAAGAGCTCGAGCATGATTGAATGATGACGAACATTAGAAAAGGCCCCAAGTGCAAATTACAGTTCCTATTTGGTTACTTCTTCTTTCGAACATCAAAGTACTATCGATAATTCTATACGTACACACTTAAAAAATCCCTGTGATTTTACATCTTATTAGATGCACATAAATGGAGCGTCGCAGTTCACACAAATTCAAGTGGAAGAACATTTATTATTGTGTCTAAAACTCCATGACATGAAATTCGTTGAAATAAAAAATATGATAGCAACCGCCGCGACTTGAACCGAGAATCATTGGATCGCAAGCACGTCTGTTAATCGACTGAGCCACAGAAGCACACATCTGCATGGCTAGTAAAAGGAGAAATTAAATGCATACAGTCACACCTGCTAGCAGAATGCAAGTTACAGTCGAAACCAGTAAAATTAAAGCTAATCTAACATTAAGTCATTACAAATGAAATTTTCCGTCATTTGACGGATTAGGTCTTTATGAATTACTTCGTATGAGGAATTAAGTCACCTGTATTATTCAAATTTTTTTGGCGTGTATACACCTAGAAAAAATCGTGTAAATTTGCGTCTTCTGAGACCGACATATGTGAGCGTCAAAAACTACTCAATTTTACAGCAAATCTAACAGATATTTAATGCATTCTGACATATTTTTATGTGCAAAAAACATGTAAACTGACACGTTTGCTTGAAAGGCGGGGTATGTTTGGCGTATATTTTTATCATTCGTGTAAAATTCAGTCGTTTTACGGATTGCGTTCTTATGAATTGTGTCACATGTTGATTTGCGTCACCCACAAATTTTAAAATTTTTTGCTAAGTGTGAAAGCAGAGATGTCTCATTTTTTTCCTATAAAACTGATCTGAATTTACCAAGTTATTCAAAGATTTTGTGGTTAATACATATCTTCACCTGTGAAATTCACTTCGAAAAAAACCTGTGATTTTACATAATATTAGATGCACATAAATGCAGCGTCGCAGTTCACCCAAATTTACGTGGAAGAACATTCAATTTTGTATCTAAACTTCTATGACTTGAAATTCATTGAAATAAAAAAGCACTTATAAGCGAACACCGCGACTTGAACCAAGATTCAATGGATCACAAAATACGTCTGTTAATCGACTGATCCACAGAAGCACACATCTGCTTGGTTGATAAAAGTTGTATTTAAATTCATACA
Organism: Malaya genurostris; assembly: GCF_030247185.1. NCBI lineage: Eukaryota > Metazoa > Arthropoda > Insecta > Diptera > Culicidae > Malaya > Malaya genurostris. The sequence goes on along the minus strand of NC_080571.1, from coordinate 120,172,365 downwards.
GTCGCACCTGCTAGCAGAATGCAAGTTACAATCGAATCCAGTAAAATTCATGCTAATCAAACATTAAGTCATTACAAATGAAATTTTCCGTCATTTGATAAATTAGGTATTTATGCATTAAATCGTATGAGGGATTAAGTCCTGTAAAACTCATTTTTTGTGTGCATGGTAAATCGCGCAATCGTAAGCTTTGTGCTCGATTCGTCCGTTGTTAGAATTTGCTGGGCATTGACTTTAGAATCATAATTTCAGTAAATTTTCATGTATTAGCTTACAATTCCGGTATTGTTTCATACAAAAAGTTCACTTCAGAGAATTGTTTCATACAAAAAGTTAAGTAATTAAATATAAACAATGGTTTTTGAATGTATTGATGAAAATTTCGCACAGAAACATTCATAACAACAAAATTTAAAATGCTAATGTCAATTGAATTGCAAGAATTAATTACACAGATAAAAATATTTTGTGAATTTATATCTATTTTCATGCACATATTTGGAGCAGGCAATTAAACATAAAGTTACTTCACAATTATGTACGTTTCAATATAATTTAATCCCAAAACTAAGCGAATGAATGAAAGATACAGTTCTATTCATTGAAAATTCAATGCAATCCAGTTCAGTTTTGCATCGATGGTGGTTTTCAATTAAACTTTCGATTCAACCAATGTTTATTCCATGTTGCTAATGATTTACATATCGTGTAAATTTCATTATTTCTTTCTGTGTACTTAAGCAGAATTACTGGAATTTTAATATTCTGAGATGTGAATATTGTTAGAGTACATGTAATAATTTTCATTAAACTCAGTAGCAAGTTAGAGTAAAAAATTTAATGAAATGCTCAAGGATTACGCACCGGTTACTTCGAGAAAATTTATGCCAATATTTTTCCACCCGCAGGGTTCCAAAATCAACGGTGTCTGGACAGAGCTGGAAGGGGCCTGCATCGAGGAAGACATCCCGACGGCGACGCATTACGAGATGCGCGATCTGCAGGCCGACACCTACTACCGGATAGAACTGATGGCGCACAATGCCATCGGGTTCTCGAAGCCGGCTCACCTGCTGCTGAAGACTGCTCGAGGTGAGTCCAACAAATCCCTAGGCAGCTTATATAACGTATACCAGGCTGGATTTGGCTATCCACCTGCCACCGCTGGCAGCTTCGCATCCCAGCCTACGGATGTTTTACTGTTGTTTGTTTACTCTGTGTGTAGTTTTGTGTTCGTTTATCGCTTCTAATATTCACCACTATCGATAATATACGTGACTTAATCACCGACGTGTGAACAAGTATTGTAAGAACCGATAGGGAAAATGCAGGGTACTGTGCTGCCGTCTGGCAACACTGCTACTATTGAGAGAGAGAGCTTCAACGCAAACCTTCTTGCCGAGCTTGAGTGAAAATACATTCTATCGTTTTGTTGTATTGTTGCGCCTCACTATAATCGTTTTTGTTTTTTGTATATCTACACTTTCGGCTTGTTTTCTAATGTTTTGGATCCTTGCTTTGAGAATAATTGCTGCCAAATTTTTTTGATTCAATTCTGCTTTCCAGCTTGCCAGAATTTGTAGAGCTAAAGATTTATCCAATAATGTTTATTATTCGAAGTGCCTGGTGAGCAATAAAACTATCGAACATTAGTGTATTGGCAATCATTAAATCGGTATCAGTTAAAGAAAAATCGTCTGTTCAAAAGAATGTTGACAGCTAAAAACATATTTTAACACACGTACTAGCTTTTCGTACATAGAACACAACTTTAGTTTTTTCCTTCACTTAATTCATAAGTTTATCGTACGAAGAATTGTTACACATAGTAAACGCCTTTTTTTTCTTCAGTGTCAAAGAAGTCAGCGATAAAATGTTCATTTTGTAAGATTAGTTTGTAACTAGAATTTCCATTTTTGTCTTAATGTTAGATTTAATTTATTACTGTATAAGTATTGGTTAGGGAGGAAAAATACAGTTAAGTAATGCCACATAAGATACACGACTCATTTTTAATTGGTGATAAACATACAGAACGCAATAAACCTGACGTCAACTATTCGGACATCAACAAACAGAAAAACTGGCGTCTGCTTATCAATGCTAATTTCGAATGTCTCATACATTAATTGGAACATCCTCTAGAAAGCCAAAGCCACCCACACGTCCACCAATTGGTGTTCTTCTTAGAATCCTATAGTTTCCACATTGTGCTGTTTCCATTCAATTCACTTCAAACTGTACGACGCATTGATCATTTCCGGTTGATTTTATTTTTTTTTCTGGCAACCGTCTCGCTGTGTGATTTATTCGTTGCTTGTCCGCGCTGTCGGTTGACCTCTCAATTTGAATGTCTCATTATTCATCGTCGTCGCCCACTTGTCTCGTGATCTGATGATTATTATATAGGTTTTATTTTCGGTGTCTCCATGACCACCAAGTAGTAGAACGCGATCCCGCCCGAATCATTCGAATTCGTTTAATTCATTCATGGCATTCGTGGGTACGATTTTTTTTTCACACGGAATAAAATTCTCACTGTCGGTGGTTTCTGATGAATGCCATTGTTCCACAACTTTCCAATAGAAACAGAAGCTCATTCATAAAAAAATATGTTCCATATAAATATAACCTTATGGTAACAATACTGTCATCAGTTGCCATATTAACTGACTTTTTATATATTTTATGTTTCATTATTATTTTTCATTATTTCATCATTTCAATTAGCATGTGTAATCGGAATGGTCAATGAGCAGTCAAATGCGTCACCGACAGATCGAGATGTGATATGATGACTGAGCTCATTTTAATTAATTTCAATCAACCGGAAATGTCACATTTAATAGTCGGTTGCATTCATGCACAGCATCAGAATCATTTTGTGAAATCAACTGCTAGCGGTTTGGACATGTTTGAAAGAACAAATTGACATACCACAGGAAAGGAAACACGTGCGTTGCGGATCTTTCGTTTCTTGTGAAAGACTATGCATTAGACGAAGGTCATAATTTTTCCATGAACATCCGAACCAGTAAGCTATACATTAGATAAAGTGTCTTCTCATCCCGCAAAATTGACCACACAACATCACACTAAGGCAGGATTAATATCATTTTTTACCAAACTGCAACCTCACGATGCTCCCTTCGACGAGCTGTAATCGATATTCACACATCGCTTTCTCTCTCTCTCCCTCTATCTACTATCGGAAATAACTTCCCCGGAAAAAAAAGTCAACAATTTAGCATACAAATCAAAAACCTCATCAATCATTTTTCTCTAACCCTCGAACGGCATAGATATACAGACGAAAAATGATTTTAAAAAGCCTTTTTCTGATTCACTTGCTCACACCCGCACACTTTTTTAATAAAAAAACACAAACACCATCACCAATGCTTTTGACCCGAGAGGGAAAATTAGTTTTCCTCCACACGGCGGGTACTCTGTTGATCTTTGTTTTCCGTACGCATTTCGTTCATTCACTAACACGAAACTAGGCGCGATTCTGCCGACAGTTTTTCCGACCAATTTAACCAGTATTCAGTATGGATTTTCACGGTGTTCAGCTGATAAATTTAATCGCGTCGAACGAAAGGTAGAAACGGACCAAAGTTGGCGGTTTTATTCATCTGCTAGGCTTCTAGAAAACTATCGAAATCAAAACTGTTACTCGAATAATTGTATGTTGGCGTATTTATGGTGATAAAAACAGGTAGAAAACTAATTTCGATACATTTTGTCTTCGACTCGTCAGTGTATAACAGTTTATATTGAACCCCTTTGCTTCTTATCAGTTCAACTAAAACCGGTAAGCTAACGTAAAGCTCAAGCTGAATATGAGCTGCATATTTAAAAATTTGCACCGAAGCAAATCTACCAAAGTCTACCGACATGGCAAACGAATATTTATCATGTTTTCGAATAACGTTTTATTGAATTTCCAATTTGACGAAGCATTTGTTTGACGAGTTTCATAAAAATTATTGTAATCGTTTCCGATTTAAATCCTTAATCGATAATTTCGGGCTATAAACTCATTCAATTGAAATCGAATATACATGAGCGGCTCGTCTTAAGTGGCTAGCATCACACTCAACACACACACGCACGAATATTTCATTATTCCTTCCTTCAATTGAAAATGTTGTTCATCCATCAATATAACAATCAAATTTCAAAGCTACACCATTTAATTCACACTGTGAGTACCACTCCAATGAGTTCGTTCGAAATAATAGATGCAAGACTGTGAACAAACTTTCTTCTTCCTTTTTTTCTGGCTACGTCACCTCACTTGAGATGATGCCGGTTTTAACATAGCTTCGAAGCTAACTACCTCATTATTAGTTAGTTTTCGTTAAAAATCCGAAAAACTTTACATTCAACGAACTACCATTGATAGCCTCGATGTGTCACAACAACGAGCCAACAGAGCACGAATGAAATTCTTTCTATCCCATAAAATACTCGAAATTTCATCGCACTTTTCGTGGAACGACGGGTTCGCTCAACGAAAGTTTTATCTGAAATTTGCCTTTGTGGTGAAAAAAAGGAAATTTCAAGTAACCCTAATTGATTGCATTTTCGTTCAACCGTAATTAATACAACTTGAAGATTGCTTATCTTCACGAAAACTTTTTTTTTAAATTTGTTGAGCAAAAAATATATTATTCATAATATAAAAGCTATAATAATCAATCTAAATAATACTGTTGTGACAGATTTAGCCTAATAGATAAAACGATCGCTTTTTAAGGCAGCCTATTTGGTTACAAGTTCCAAATTGGCACTTAGAGGCAAAAAGTTTTTTTAATCTGAAAGGCGAAGAAGTTTAAATTCACGGCCGCTGAACTGCATACGATGCATACTAAGAGGGTCAGCAAGTGTGACAGTCATTTTTTATGTCTAGTTAAAGGATTTTTTTCGAAAATCCTCAAAATAAAGTAATTGTTTTACTACATATTTTATGAAAAATACGTTTAAACAATCTTTGGACATTTTTTCAAGTCATTACACAGAATATTTTCGGAGATACAGTGATGAAAACATAGAAAAGACTGTTATGTTTATCTGAAATCAAAAATCATTTGTGGTGCTTGAGGCTCTGTTTAGAACTGAAATAGAGGAAAAATTAATGGAAATTTTTTTTAAAGCTTCGAAAAAAAATCCAAATGTTTTCTCTTTTTTGGAATCTATATAAGCCCTAAATCAAATACTAATGAAACAATCTTAATATTTTAATTCATGTTTCAAATGTGCCGAATATGCAGTAGAAATTTGAACAAAAACAATCAAAAAGCAAAACGCATTCAAAAGTTTAGCGAACTAAACAAACTCCGTATACCTGCACGGTTTTTTTGTGCAAATAACTTTTCAACCACCTTCGATCTAAAAATAAAACATTTTACCCACGTTTTGTATACTCTTTTTGGGTGTAATTCATGAAAAATAAAAGCAAACGATCTGAGATACTAACTGATCCCCGTAAATCAATACTGACGATAGTTGAATAAAAAATAAAAATTTTCAAATACTGCACCATTACACACTTACAGACAATATGGCGGGACTAACGAGAGCATGAAATTACCCGGCCGCTGAACTACACCCGGCACTAACTAAATATAGCATTTCAATGGAAAGAAAATATCAAATAGTAATTTGAGATATGGATATTAGATTCTTAGAAAACCCGAATCATTGAATTTCCTCCTGGTTGAAAAGTTCGAGTGCATTTTTGAACCGGCGCCTAAACCAAATCGGCCAATAAGCCACAATCGCTATTGAATAGATTAGACCACATTTTCCCCTGTTTATAAGAACCAAACGAATAATTATGGACCCAGTTCTCAGTTAATTAGCATGAATGACAGTTTTTAGTTGCACCACGAATGCTACTTTCGATATGAATGTGATTACAAGATAACAATGCTGCTACTGCTGCTAGTAACAAATTGTATAAAACCGTTGAAAAGCGGGACTGAGTTATTAATCTCACACTGCTGAAAATTTAATCATTAATTGCTAATCATATTTTTAATGTGAGGGCAAATGTTGAAAAGGCGTTCCATAATCATAAAGTCAGAAGTATTCACGTTAAAATATGAATCATAGAGAACAGACATCCAAGTTACAACAAACTTTTTTTGAAATTCTGTGAAAAGCATACAAGTGAAAATTCGTTAAAATTCACCGTTCCGAATGATTTTGCACGCATGAATTACCATTGCATAGTGATGCGGAACGGAAAATTAGCGAGACAAAAATATTTTCGCTATTAAATATAATTTTTTTGTGGTTAGAGTATTTTTAAAGAACTTTCCTGAGAAAGTCATATTCCTACCTCTTTATTTGATCGAGTTATATCAATTTTTCGGAGTAAAGTAGGGTGGCTCTAAAAACATTACCTTTTTTGTTCAAACTTTTTGATGAACAGTTTTACGAAAAAACCGTCTTCCAAAAATTTGTCGAGTTAATTATTGTGCACAATTTTGCTCAACTAACATTTTCAATATAAGTTACCATTCTAAAATTATGGTTGTTTTTTGGTCAAAAACTAATCAACCTTCCAGTATAAATATTCAACAGATGCCAGATCAATAAAATCTAATCTCATACGGTTCCTTTGAATTAGTGTTCAAATTGTTTTACAAAAAATTGAAAAAGTCATATAACTCTTGAACGCCAAAACGTAGCAACATACTATCTTAAGCAAAACGATGATTTCTAATGTGCCTTATAAGTGTCTCATACATATTTTTTTTCGAAAAATGATAAACAAGAAAAGTACAGCCGAAATAATATAATAATTTTTAAATTAATTCAAGAAAATTAGAATTCAGATTAAAATCCTAACATAGACCACCCTAATGATCTTTTACACCAAAAGATGCGCCAGTTGAATACATACGACTTTTGCGAAGACACTAACTACAAAAAAATAATATTTAATAGCGAAAATATTTTTGTCTCGCTAATTTCCCGTTTTGGATCACTGTGCATTGTGTGGAAGTTCGAAAGCAAGTGCCTATAAGCGACTGCTGGACTGCTTGATGCACCTTTATAGACTTGTTGCTACTTGGTAATCAATTTCCAAAAAGACCTTTAAAATCTTATACACACATTGAAAATTTTACATCTGTTTTCAGCGATTTTGTTGAATAATACGATCAAGTGATCACCTTTCATTCAAGGTAATTGAGATAGTTCGATTCAAGTTGCACAGTACCATAGTAGTACAAAAGACAGTTCTATACGCCTGCTTTGAAAAATGCTTTAAAGTTTCCATCCAGAAACGATGCAAATTTACGGATTTATAAAGATACACACCTCTTATTTTCCAACTCTGGTTCAACATTTTTTACCAACGACAGTTTTACGCTTGAATCTTTCAATGCCAAATCAGAAGCTACCAACGAACGTTCGATGCTTCATTTTTGACAGATTGTACTGCATTGAACTCGTATAACAAACAGTATTGTTGGAAACAGAAGTGTGAAAAAAAGTGTGAGTATCGACGGCAAAAACGCTCCTTTCGTTCCGCTCATAAGCATTATCAAGCTGAACACCGTGAATTGTTTAGCAGAATAAGCAATCGAAAGCGAAGATAAATACAAAACAATCTTCCTTGTCGTTCTCTTGTTCTCTTTTTTTCTCTCAATATCTTTTCAATTGTGCTCGTCTAGGAAATTATTACTACGGTAAGGGTATTTCTAACGACATCCCATGGCGATCCATCATAGCGGGATGGATGTTGATAGCCACATTTAATTCAATCCATCATCGGCGATCGTAAAAGTCACTGAGTGTGTTGCCTGTGTGTGTCCTGGTCCTGCCGCTGTGTCGCGTCCACCCTACAGGAAACTAACAGCAAACAACTGCCTGGAAAGATATCTGTGAGAAAATGTATTTTTTCCCGGTTTGTGTTCGTCCTGGCCTCGAACCACCGTAATAAGCGACATCCTGAAGAAGCGCACAAAAAAATCAAATCAAGCAGGGGTAAAAACGCAAATAACCGAACCGACCTGTTTTTTTTCTATCTCAGTTTATCACAGTCAGCAAAAGGAGAAACTATCACGAGCGAAATCAATAACGAAACGTTTTTTTTATGCCAAAAAATGTGTTCAGATTGAGTGGGCGAATAAATTGCGATCAATCGTTAGTAGTAGCATAGTACAGGCACATTTCCATTTTCCTCAAATTTAGTTTTAGCAGACAGGGTGAAAACGATGCAGGCAAAACTGGTCCACCAAAAAACGGAACCATTGGAGGGTAGAAAATCGAAAATCTATAGAAAATTGACGACGAAATGAGGTAAACTACAGCGCCTACACGAATGCGCTATCGCAAGCGGTGGCCACGACCGTAAATGAGGCGGAAATAAGTCCTGTGGAAGTGGAATGCAAATTACTGGAATAATTTAATTTTCCTTCTTCTTTTCCGCGGTTCACAGTAAAGTATATTGTTTTCGGAATATTTGGTGCTTCCACGCGATCGAGAATTCCGTAATGCGAACGGAGAATTCGCGTCCGTTACGTCCGATAGGCTCGCGATCGTAAATCTCAGCTCGCCAAGATAAGTTTTTTTTTCTCGGAAGCATAGCACAGAAAAAAAATTACCTGAAGAAGAGGGTGGTTAAATATTTCACCAGTTCCAATTACAAGCAGCCCCTTCCGGGTCGAAGCATGTTGACTTCGATAAGGAATTTCAAGCAATTTCTGTCGCTGTCATTAATTAAGGGCTTTTCCAACAGGACATGGTTCTGGCAGTTTTATCACCGGTCGTAAGTTAGTTAAATTGAAAACCAATGAATTATAACATTTGTTAGTCCTCTTTAAAGAACCCATTGTTACGAGACAATCGGTGAGTTATCAGTTGTATATTCTATAGATTGATTGAATTTGGTACGTTTGATATGGTTCTAAAAGAAAGCAGCATAAATCGATTTGAAAAAAATACAATAAGTTTCTTCAAAACACTGTCATGACTTTTTTTACTGAACATCAAATAGAATATTCTCAAATCAGATTTTAAACCAATATGTGAATATGACGACAATCGATCTGTTTTTTCGACGGAAAATAAATGTTAAACTAGTGCTTGAAATCCTCCAATTGTTTAGGGATGCTTCGAGGAAACAACATCTATTCAAACTTGAATTTTTGATAAAATTTGAGAATATATTTTTTTAAAGTAAGTTCACAGTAAATTTACTTACTATCTCAATGATTTTCGAACAATTATTTAAACTGAAGAACGAACCGGCATTGAATTTCGGCAAGAGCGTTTTAATAAAAAAAAACCTTTGTTAATCCACCTAGTGCTGTAATGATGCCTTTCTCATATTACTTATATTTTCATAAACATCACTAGAAGATTCAAGACCTCAAGATTTTTTCATCCAAACTTGATTAAAATCAAAACCGATGCGTTTTGGGCTTACATCGTTTTGTATGCCAGTTTGAAAGTATTGATACTCTACACTATCTAATCTCGGAATCGAATGTCGAATCTGGATGAGATTGCACAGTATCTTTTAAGACGATGAGAGCTTTAATTTGTATCATAATTTGTGAAAATCGGTTCAACCGTTGCTGATAAGTCGAAGTGAGTTCCGTTTTTGAAGCTTTTCTCCATTATTACCGATGCTTTCGGAAGCGGAAACTGGGAACAAAGTACATTTATATATCGATTTACTAACACGGTTTGCCAACAAGATGAAACTACCAGTAAGTTTAATAAAAATTTGCACCTCGTTCTGCCATCACTTGTGAATAAGTATCTGGATGACCTTTTCGGGAACTTTTTAAAGAATTTAGAGACCTTTTATTTTCATCTTAGTTTGTAAAAATCGGTTAAGAAATATCCGAGAAAATTGAGTGCACATTTTCTCATAGATTGGCACATATCGCTCTGTAATTCCAGAATCGGAAGTCGGACCAGGACTAAACTCAATAGCAGTCTATGGAACCATAAGACCTTTCGTTTGAATCTAAGTTCGACAAAATCGGTTCAGCCATCTCTGAGAAATGGAGTAACATTATTTGTCGCATACAAACATACATACACAGAAATTTTGTGATCTCTACGAATTGAGTTGAATGGTATATGACACTCGGCCCTCCGGGCTTCCGTTCAAAAGTCGGTTTTCGCAGTGATTGCATAGCCTTTCTATATGAGAAAGACAAAAAAAAAGCAGTATTCGGTTAGTGCTAAGTCTGGATTATAAAGTGGGTAAAGCAGAATTATTATTGTTGGCCGGAGTCAAAACATGTGGCCAAGCGTTGTTCTGAAAACAATTTTCGGAAAAGTTTTGCAATCACTGTGAGGGCCAAGTGTCATATACCATTTGAACTAGTTTGTCGAGAAAGCAAAATATTTATGTGTTTTTTAGGTTATCCAATCGCCATTTTCTGGTTTCGAAAATACCGGAACGCTCTTCGATTTCTTAGAGATGGTAAGAACAATTTTCGTAAACTAAAATTCAAATTAAATGTATTACAGTACTATAGTCCTGAACTCCTGATAATAAATATAAGACCACTCATGAATTTCAAGACAGAACAAAGATGAAGTATGTTTGGCTTTGTTCTACTTAATGACATTAGATAGCAGAATAATAGTATTATGCTCCCTTACTACATCGGAACGTTTTGTTGTCTGAAAATACGATTTGACCGAGTGTTGCCAGTTCGATTTCTTCCTAAAACTAACGAATAGCACTTGCTAGTTCTGGTAGTATTGAAAATTGTCGATTATCGTTGTAAACTTATCAAACCATTGTATCCAAGAGGATACTGGTAGCAAACCAGCTTCAAAAACATTTAAAAATTTCGAACTTTTCATTTTGTGCGACACGAATTGAAATTTCAGTTTGGCGATTGTACCCAATAGACCCACAAACCTTCACAGATTCTTCGCCTAATTTTTCTCCAAGAAATGGCGTGGTTCCTTACGAGGATCGCGCCGATAGCCATTAAATCCATCTGGTCCGTCCTGGTTGAACTTCGTTCCGTCCGAGAATCCGTAAAAAGTTTAAATGCATGTTTTTCTTCAGTATTGAAGAACGAGAATTGTATGCTATATTGGCAACTTGACGAGTAATAGTATGATGCTCCATTACTACATCCCTATCTGAAAGATTTCTTTTACGTCCTGTACTATGTTTTAAGCCATACTTTATCGAATTTTTTGGAAAATTTAATTTATTCCATTATTGTCCATCAATTGACATCGTTCGCTTAAGGTGGTTTCATTAAAGATTGAATGTAAACCAAGTTCACTTGTGTTGGTAATTTGTATATTAATCACGTTTTATTTGGTACGTATGTTATATGTATTATAAATGCAGAGCAGTTTATCAAAGTATCTTGCAAAAATGAGATTTTTTTCTTTTTTAGCAATAATTTATTCTGTAACGAAAGTTAGGCTTAACTTTTGTGGATGAAATATCAGTTTTGATCAATTTTTCACCAACGCTTGATGGAAAATTGCTTACATTTTATGAATGTAAATTTTAATTCCCTAATAAAGAAGTTAGCTACACTGCTTCAATGCGTTTGTATTAGATCGCGCTACACAGAATAAACAAATACAAATATTTTCTGTTTAAAAGCAGTTTTTCGGAAAAATAAATAGTTTTACGACAACCTTCCATATCTATTGCCTTTCGCATGTTAAATTAAAGGTTCCTATTTTGCGGGATTACTAATAGAAGGTACATAAGTCTTTATTTCGCAATAATTTCTGCAAGAGAAAATCCATACAGGCATCCATTCGTTGCTAATCAAAAGTGTTAGTGGGAGTAGCTGAAACTGAAATAATTTTTCTCGAGCAGTTTTCAGAAAAAAGGAAGAGTTTTAGACTAAGATTATCGCTTTTCTTGAATTGAAATTGTAAGTAGAATGAACTGATTTGCTTATTTTTCAACCATATGGAAGATTTATCGATTAAAATCAGGAAAAGAAGCGCAGGAATTTGTTTTTACGCACGTGTGCCAAGTGTTTTGCTCCTTAAAATCTTGCGAAAACTTAAAAATCGTGAGTGGTCTTATATTTGTGAAAAGGAGTGTATACGCAAATGCTAAATTTTATACGGATCCGACTTCCGGTTCCGGTATTAAAAAAATGACGAATGGTAAAAAAATCAATCTGTCACATAGAGTGACGATGCAAAGATCGTAAAACCTGAACCGTTTTCAAGTACATCGGTCCTCAACAGGATTTTCGGTTTTAGAAACACAGGAAATACTAATCAAATATTTCAAAATGGAACTCACTCGGATTTCTCAGAGATGGCTACATGATTTTTTGCAAACTTAGATTTAAATGAAACGTATTATGGTCTCATATAAAGTTGTTGAATGTCAGCTTATTCCGTAATTAACTTTCTAACTGTTGTTAAGGGCTACAATACGTGAAATATCTTCGAAATTGGACTCTAAACAAACCCAATTTATGGATCATGTTAGCTGCTTGTCAATAGAACTGACATCGTCTATACCGACTCCCATACTGCAATAATATTTGGAAAATGAAACCATTCTTTTTTAATTTGATTTAATCTTGAATTATTTGGAATAATTGCTTTTAAAGCAGCCATGCAGCTTGAAAAATGAATTCGTTCACCAAAAAACAGAAGATTCAACTGCACGCCACTCGGAATCGTGCAGATTTTTGCTGGAAATATATTACAGCATCTACCTAGTGGTTGAGGTGGATCTAATATCTTTCCACGACCAGTATTGATACCGTCTCTGCCACCGAGACCCGTTCGTGTAATAAACTAAGTGATCATCAACCTTTATAAAAATCCTCACCAGGCAGTGATGCAATGTCATCAATAGTAAGTCCAACGATGGTAGCATAAATATCGATCGAGTTTCGAGCTCAGACATACCAGGTACATAAGCTTGAAATAATCACCAAAGAGTCGAAGTTCTGCTCTTGATGATTTTTTTCATGTAGTATGTTCTACCTTTTTGAAATCCGTCAACAAGATTCAGCGTGGTATGAAGCGTGGTTTGTTGTTAACTGAATGTTTATACTTTAAATAAGACAAATTTTGTGTCTAAAATCCGCTGTCGAATCCCATCGAATGCTTGAGCAGGCTTTATTCCCTCATGCTCTATTGGATGCAGTATTCAAGAGATGGTTTCAATACTTCAAAAGTGGTAATTTTGAGCTTGAGCTTGAGCGACCACCCCTGGTTGCTACTCCGTTACTGATCGGGATTAGCTGAAATTGTACAGGGAGTTTGTAGATGATCCGACCTGGGACTGGTAAATCATCCTTCCATGTACATCTTCTGGTAACCCCAGAATTTTCTTGATCAGTACCGGCGCCGGCCAGGCCCGAACGTAGATCATCTAAGGAATGGGAAGGAATATTAGTCCAACACTTGTTGTTACTAGAGGCCGTATATACTACTGCGCATTCCACAAGTGTCAAGGGAGAAGGATATTTGTTAGTAAAAATTTCAGTATTGGTATTATTCGCGCGCGACTCAGTATGTTCCGGTTTCAAGATGCTCGCATTCACCACTAAACCCACTGACTTCCCGAGTGAACGTTTCAACAATATCCTATGTGGAAGTTCCGAGAAGTCTTGATTCACAGCAAACTCCAAAACAATTGACTGAGGCGTTCCGCAACCAGCAATTTTCGACCAGCTTGAGAGCTATGGAAACAGTGCACAAGATGGTAAAATGGGTACCACGTGGATAGAACTAGAAAAACGTAGAACGATTCGTAAAATGATACTGAAAAGATACAACAGTTCAAAAGGAAATAATTTTTGCATCGTACAGCGAATGAAAATTGGATTGATTTTGTGGATTCTGTGCGCTATCAAATCATGGGATAATCCAGTCCAAATTGCTTCGGCTAGATGACAATACTCTGTATTTGGTGGAATCAGCTTAACGTTATCTTTTTTGAGCTGCTGAAACCGAGTGAGACGTGTAATACTTAACGTTACAATAACAAAGTGATAGTCTTCCATGGCAATGCTCCGTTTCTTTCTTCGGATCCGTGGGTCCGTGAGCATATAGATGAGTCCCAATTGGAAGTACTATCGCTTTTTATTTTATTATTTTAGCCGCGCATATCCTTACTATCTTATTCTCGATTTTTTCATTGCACTTAATCAACCAACAGAAGATAATTGCTATTCGATGACCAAGTTCGTGTCAGTTTTTTTCCGCCATAATTTTTCTTATTCAAGAGAACCATATCAAACATTATCCCAAAACTAACAGCGAAAAATCAAAAAACATTAACTCATGCCTTCTTCGAAGCAATGTTCAATATATATCTTATTTTTCGTTATAAGTTTTATAAATCGGATCAGCTGATCGGCCTGACAGGAAAGTAATCGAATTTATCTGTACATCTGTCATGGTTTCCATGCGAAGATATTTTGTTGTGAAGTTTTACCCGAACGAAGATTTTCACTACATATAATAGGTAGGTAGACAAGCCAATTAGAACTAAATCAACCTTTCAGCTAAATGCTAGAGTTACTAATAGTTTAAATAATGACGTAAGGTGAAGGTTTAATGATGGTTTTATTGAATGTTGGTAAAGATAGAAAGGTAGAATTCGGAACAAGGTTATATATACTGTTAGATTGTGATGTACTAAAAGATCGAAAGAAAGCTGAAAATTTGTCTCAATTTGTGGTTACCATCAAGACTGTAATATCCCTCAAAAGTAGTTTTGTACAAAACTAAATTTGCATAACAATAACCAAAAGGGATTCTACGTGTAAATGTTTAAACTAACATGAGATGAAATAAACATAATGAAACAATCTGTTTGTAAGATTTTATGCTCCTATCGAATTAAAAAGTGATGTCGAGCAAACTAGTTACCAACGGATATCTCTTCCAATAATGTACATATTGATGTGACGATAGAATAATAGACAATTGTTGTAAATATCATACTACATCCCAGTTATATTGAAGCAGGTTCCGAAGTACGAAAACACATAACCACATGTACAAACACAAACACAATCATCCGCACGAACTCAAACACAAATACATCGACCGACGATTTAGTTGATCGTTAAACTTTTGTTCTGTTTGCTTTGTGTAGCTTTAAACTATTTCGTTTGATAAATTTTGCATAATCTATCATAAACCATGTTACTTTTTTTCATGTTGAAATTGCACCCTAAAGTGTTATTCAGTCCCCCATCCAGAGGGCGGGGATCAGAAAATAACACTTTCTTTGGCAATGGTTTCGTAATTAATCGACAGGCCGCAATAATAAACAATGAACTCCCGGTAATAATCCTCTCACAGTATATGATCGAATTTTTGTATGTGGTTTCTGTTTACACGTTACTTTTTTCACTTCAGCCTGTATAAATTATGGATCGATATCCATTTGATTGGATATTATTTGGAAAGTTCCTGAAACTTGTGTGGTGTCTGTCAGCTGTGGTTTTTCGTTGAGCTTGTGGCTATGGGAAACAGAAACCACCCAATGGAAAATGATTGGCCGAATGTTGAAATTGTTGGGTGTTGGGGCATTCCGCAACTGCACAACGATGCATCGTTTCGACACCGAACGCAATGATAGAATGTATGAATCGAGTGGCTCTGGAGAGGATATTCACGCTATCCCAGCACCTGTTAATTGACCAACATAAATTTTCATTTTGCGTTGACAGGAAAATTAATTCCAGAGAAAGGCAATTGTCTGAGTGTCAGATGGTTGGAAGAAAAAGCTTTGCAATTTGGTATGAAAAGATATTTATATGTGTTGTTTCATTTGGAAATGTTAGTCTTCTCTGGAAAAAAATCTATATGAATTTAATTTACAGTCATTAAATATGATACGCACTATGATAAGTTGGAACCCGTATCAGCAAGTGAATAATTATCCAGAGCTTATATTTTTTACCAATATCCAATGAAAAACAGCTCGAAAAAAGACTCAAACAGTGAAAATGAAGATTTGCAGAAAAACTAGTCATGAAATACAGTTCATCAAGAAGTCCGTTTTTGTGCTGACTGTGCAACGACCAAAGCGTCTTACAGTCAGTATTGCCACTGTGGTACATTTCACACACAATCACCTATCATAACTACTGTTGCTGCGATGATATCCATCGTTCTTTGATGGCACTGATTGAATCGTGTGAAGAGTTGCTAGCGAGCGTTCTTTGATACAATAAAAGCCATCCTTGCCCATATCATTAGTAAAGCCGCAAAATTATTTTGCCGATTACTCGAATTTCCATCAACGTATTTTAATAAAATCGACTACAATATCTTTCTACCGGAAGGCTCAGGTCTTAATAATATAGTGTAAGTTACTTACTTGTCCCCGGATTGGCGATTCAATGCATACGGCGCTGGTCTTACAAACCAGTTGTCGTATGTTCGAGTTCCGGCCTGGACTTTGCTTTTAGGTTACTCAAACGCAATATTATGAATAAGTCTCATCGGCATCATCCAAAAGATTAATTTAAAATATCTCTCCGACAACTGCCGAAACCTTATGCTATTGTTGAATCTTTGAATGAGGACCAAATTTAACAGCAGTGCATAGTTTCACGTCAAGTTTATCAAACTGAGTGAAAAAAAATTCTCCACACAAGTGTACAATTAAAACATCAAATGAAAACTAATGCCGTTTGATGTTCAAGGTTTCTGACTAACTGGAAGTGGGTGAAATCATTGGAGAGTGCAGCAGCGATTAATCCATTTGTTTGCTACATGAAACGTAATCATCTAATTATGCATAGAAATCACTGGTTTAGAGACGAGAAGACTAAGTTACACATGGGAACGTAATACCAAGGTTAGCTGAATGCCATACTAGGAAACATAATCTGATTACAGAGTGGAGGAAAATAAGCGAATACTTTTGTCCAACCAACTTTGGCCCACCCACAACTGCGTTTTATGGCGATTTCTGCTGCAGCTTTTACAGTTTTCCGGGTCATATAATTCCAACGGGAAAGCACAGCTTGTATTATTTTTTAACAGTAATTAAATGTTGGCAAAAATTATATCCAGCCATCTGTAGAAGCATTATTTTTTTTCTCTTTGGACGGAGGAAGGAACTGCAACCATTTCTTCATTCTAACGTGAGAAGCCAAAATACGTGCTGCATACTTTGAAACGATTGAAGATTTTACTCGTAGAACTACAGTTTGCAGAAACAGCAGTCCGCTTCGTGTCTTTTATATTTCGAGTTTCATTTTGTCATTTTCCGTTATTCAATTACCCTCATGCTTGGAACAGTTCAACTTTAATGTAAGTTCAGCACCATTATACACTTGTAGTTTAACTATCAATTAGCACGATTCCAATGTCGAAGAGTGCCCCCTGTGACCGTCTTACGATTGGGGACTATGGTGATGATACTGAAGCTACGATCGGTACTGACAAACCATCAGTGATAACAGTTTCGAAACAAACTTTTGCTCCTGTCCGAGGATGTCACCGCAGGTCCGCTGGGGTGATGCTTCAAACAAATGAACAAGTAATCAAAAACCACATCAACACAAATCTGATCATTTCCAATCTAAGACCGAAAAGTGGCGTCTAAACGGCAACGTAACTGAATCCCGGGCTGGGGAAAAACGGTATAAGAGAGCATAAATTGAATGGAAGCGCCGTGCTTCACAGTGTGACAAATTTATGAGGCGCAGCATCTGGAGTTAAGTTATTTTTTTCTCTCGTAGCTTCACTCTGTAACATCCTGTTTTCAGAACAAGTTTCTCAGCCGAAATAGTTTGTCGGACAAATTGTTACTGTGCAGCTGGAGAACGATCGGAAGCAAAGTTTTGAAATTGATTGTATCACATGACTGCACGTTTAGCGTTTCTCTGTACTCGCCTTGGTAGTGCCGGATAGTGCAGTGTTCGACACGAAAGTTTCAATTGGTTTTGCCGGTATCATTGCATTATTGGTTCGATTTAATTAACAAGTCTGCTGTAAATGCTTTTGCATAATTTGTGATTTAATAAAATGAAAAAAAGTTTTTTTTTTGAGGGGGCGCGTGGTATTTCTGGAGGACGAAAAACCGAGCGTCGCATTTTCTTTTATTTGACGAGAATTTCAAAGAAAAATTTTTTTTCCTGATTTTTCTAGTTTTTTTCTTCAAGATATGTTTATGAGGGCGCGTTACGTTAGTTCTATAATGCCAAGGGCATTTCACTACAACTATTTCAAACAGGGATAATTTAGTATTAGGAAATCTAACCTTCAGCTGGTGTCCGACCGTGACTGGTGGATGGGATCGTGAGGTCCAGGTGAAGTTGATACGTTTTGATAGTGACTGCAAGCTTCTTTTTATGTGTGTCCTCGGTGACGTTGATACGTTTTGATAGTGACTGCAAGCTTCTTTTTATGTGTGTCTGCGGGAAACATTCCCGGCTCAATAAGACCCCCCGCATTTTGTTCATCGACTAGAGCGGCTCTTCTTGAGCTCTAAATTTTGTGGAAGGGAAGGAAGGAAACAGTGAGAAGTAAACGTTATAGCAAACGGGATAGTAAAAAGGTAAGGAAGCTAAATGACTGTCGTCAAAAAGATCTTCTTAGTTGACATTGAACATGTTCACATGGAAGTAGATGATAGACTTCAAACTGATAAAAATTATGTGCGAATGAATGTTCACAACCAATGAAAGCCCAATTCGGTGGCTCATCCGTTAGCAAACAGTTCATCTTGATTTAAAAGTCGATACATCGAATATTTTTTCAAGCAATTTCCTAATGCAAGACAACAACCTTTTTTTTGTAATAAAATTTTTATTCTGGCCTTTTTGCGTAAAAGCTTTACGTGGCCGATTGGCTTACATTTTTGTTACATAAACTTTTTTTTTGCTTTTGGATCTCGTTGTCACCTTTTTTCCAGGGGGAGATGAGTTTCCATTCATCATCATCATTCTCATCATCCATTGCTTCATCGTCGGTGTTGTGTGTGATTTCTGTTTTCTTTTCGTTGTCCTTGTTGATCGTAGTCTTGGGCTCGTTGAGAGTTGCTGTAGATGCGCCTTGTTGTACATTGGTTGCAGTTGCTGGTTGGTTGAAGGGTAAGTTGCTAACTGAAGCTGGTGTACTTTGTTCTATAGGGGATACGTTGGATGGTTTCGTTGAAGGGGATGCTTCATTGTTGTTGGTGGCTGTAACGGGTGTACTGGGGTTGCTTGGGGTTGGTGTGAAGGAAGCGCCGTTGTCCTTTGGTGTAGTTGTCTCCTTGTCCAGTTCATCACATGGCTTATCGTATTGACATGTAGCCATCTGATTGTCATAGGTAACAAGTGATTTGCACGGAATTCTTGTATCTTGACCGAAAATCACATAAGAAGGTATAAGCCTCTTCAAGTGTATGCATAACAAACGTACGCCATTTAGAATACCGGGGAAAAAGTTCTTCCACTTTTCTTTTTCGATAGAGAGAATCTCTCGGTATTGGGACATAGTTTTGCGAATATAAAAATCGGTGACGCTTGAGGAAAGATCATGCACACGCACTTCTATAGCACCATCTTCCATATATACTGGAATGTTGTACTTAATATAATAATACTCGTGCTCCACATAGTGCACATTGTTATTGTCTTTTGCGAATTGAATTGCATCCAACTCTTTATAAAACTGGATATAAACAACATTATTCGTCTTATTGCATTGAAGTAAATACACACGTTTAATGTCAAGATGCATTTGATCCTTAAGCAAACCTTCAAGTTCTCGTATCGAAGGTGGTATTTTGCACTGCCTGAAGTCAACAACAATTGTATTCTTTCGTGTCGGCGGTAGCTTTTGTTCGTTTGGTTCACTCATTTCGAGGTCGTTCTATTGTTCACTACACAATACTGTACTTGGATTCTTCCGTCCCGAACGTAAACGGTTTTGTTATATCGACTGACTTGGATGAGATGTAAAAGCGAACTGGTTTGTTTGTTAGACCTGTGCCCTATGCATTGAACCGCCAACCCGGGTCAACCACTGCTGACGTTTGTCACGGAACATCTTGCCTTTTGCACGTATTTAATCCGACCCGTTTCTTGGATATCTGCACCAGATCATGTGGTCGTGTAATGAGAAATCAGCGCTCTGTCGTGTATGTTTTCGCGCGTTGTTATCATTTTTCGTCCAGCTGCTGGCTTGTGGTCCATTGTCATTCGAACGTGGAACCTTTGGATAAAACTGTCAAATGCCCGACTAAGCGAACAAAAACGGAAACGCATACCAGTTTTAAAGTTTTTTTTTCTCAAGATATGTTTATAAAGGCACACTACATTAGTTCTACGATGCCAAAGGCATTTCTTATAACTACTAGAAAATAGAATAATGTAGTAATTTGTTATACTGCCTTACAACAGTTCTAGGAAATACAGCTTCTAGCTGGTGTTCTTTCGTGACAGGTGGATGGGATCATGAGGAACTATCCAGGTGACGTTTGTAATTTTCGATAATGGCTGCATGCTTTTTCTGAATATTGACATTGGAACTGTTCGAATTAATAAAACTAAAAAATTGTTCATCGGGGCTACATAGAAAAAAATGAAGAATTTTACTGGTAACTCACTCCCACATTAGAGATGTGCGAAACAGCTCACTTTGGTGAGCAGCTCCGAACCGATCAGCACACCAAAATGAACCGATTCGATGTCTCAGCTAATCAGCTCATTTAGATTGAACTGATGGTTTATTTTGTGACCCGTTTTTCTTGTGCCGTGAGAAGTAATGTTAATGTTTCATTTAATCCGTTGAAGAAGGATAGATGCAGGCATGGAAGAAATAACGAAACTTGGTGCAAACATTTCTTCTCGAAGATCCGTTCAGCTCGCATGTCATTCCTCGCTTCACAATGCGGCGACTGGGTAGCAAATGAGTGAGCTGGTGAGCTGCGATTCTTTTAAAAAGAGCTGTGAGCTGTCAGCTCACTTTTATGATTCGATTCATTGGAACAGCTCAGGAGCGAATTGCCCATCTCTATCCCACATACGATAAAATTTAAAAAAATTATAAATGCGGAACATGCTTTTAAGAGACTTGCCAAAATTTGTGCAACACCTGTCTTATTATTTCAGTGCATATTGCATTACTTGAACATGTCATTTTCACGCCGTTGTTTTGGTAACAGTTGATTTCACCGAAAGCCGTTCAACGGGGGCTGTTTTTCGTACAGAGCATAAGGGCATATTCAGTAGTGTTCTAGTTTTTTTTATTTAAAAGATATTTTATTCAGGCCTATTTGCGTACAAGCTTTACGTGGCCGATTTAGCTGAGTTTTTAAATAAAAATTTTTTTCTTTTGTATTGGATCTCGTTGTCACCCTTTTTCTAGGGAGCTTCCATTTTCCTCCTGCGAGGATAGAGGGGCACTTCGTTCGTGGTTCGTCTCGTCATCCATTGCCGCATCGGTGGTATTGTTGTTGATTTCGTTGCTGGTTGCTGTAGATGCGCTTTGTTGTACATTGTTTGCAGTTGCTGGTTGGTTGGATGGTAAGCTGTTAACTGCAGCTGGTGTACTTTGTTCTATAGGGGATACGTTGGATGGTTTCGTTGAAGAGGATGCTTCACTGTTGTTGGTGACTGTCACAGGTGTACTGGGGTTGCTTGGGGTTGATGTGAAGGAAGCACCGTTGTCCTTTGGTATAGTTGTCTCCTTGTCCGGTTTATCACATGGCTTACCGTAGTGAACAGCTTTTTGGCAATATTGACATGTGGCCATCTGATTGTCATAGGTAACAAGTGATTTGCACGGGATTCTTGTATCCTGACCGAATGTCACATAAGAAGGTATAGGCCTCCTCAAGCGCATGCGTAACAAATGTACGCCAATTAGAATACCGGGGAAAAAATTCCTCCACTTTTCATCTTCGATAGAGAGAATCTCTCCGTATTGGGACATAGTTTTGCGAACATAAGAACCGTTGACGCTTGAGGGAAGATCATGCACACGCACTTCTATAGCACTATCTTCCATATAAACTGGAATGTTGTACTTGATATTTTCATGCTCCACATAGTGCACATTATTATTGTCTTTAGCGAATTGAATTGCATCCAACTCTTTATAGAACTGGATATAAACAACATTATTGGTCTTATTGCATTGGAGTAAATGCACACGTTTAATGTCAAGATTCATTTGCTCCTTAAGCAAACCTTCAAGTTCTCGTATCGAAGGTCGAATTTTGCACTGTCTGAAGTCAACAATAATTGTATTCTTTCGTACCGACGGTAGCTTCTGTTCGTTTGGTTCACTCATTTTCGAGGTCTATTGTTCACTACACAATACTGTACTTGGTTTCTTCTGTCCCCAACGTAAGCGGTTTTGTTTGTCGACTGACTTGGATGAGATGTAAACCCGAACTGAGTAGTGTTCTAGTTCTACACAGTTCGAAAAAATCTAGTGATTTTACATCTCATAACATGCACATAAATGGAGCGTCATATTTCACTCAAATTTATATTCAAGAACATGTAAAATTATGTGATTTGAAAATCACATGGCTTTAAATCGAATGAAATAAAAAACAAAAGATCGATAGAAACAGCGCGACTTGAACCGAGAAACATTAGCTCGCAAAGCACGGCAGTAATCGCTCATATCGGCTCGATGGATTATTGATGCATATAAATCTACATAGCGACTAATGGTAGCCGAATGCAAATTACACTCGGAGCCTGTAAAGTTCTATGAATTGTGTCGGTTGTAGAATTACATCACCTGTAAAATTCATAATTTTTTTCTGTGTCTCGTACTTTCCCGAACAAACCTATCGCTGGTCTGCGGGGGAAGGTCATGCACGCGTACTTCTATGGCATTGTCCACCATGTACACAGGGATTTTATATTTAACATTGTCATAATCAATACTGTGCACCCCGTTATTAACCGAAGCAAATGCAATTCCATCTTTTTCACGTTTGAACATAATGTACACACAGTTAGACGCCTTGTTGAATGGAATCTCACTTACATCATTAACGTTTAGATGCATTCGTTCCTTAAGCACACACCAAAAATTTTGGAATTTTATCGATGACCTTTTTTGCAATATGACGCAATCTATCGAAACCTAATCTGAAAAATAACTCAATTTTCAATGCCACAACATGTAAAGAAATTATTTTTTTTAGTTTCCTAAAATTGGAGTAACAGCGTTTTAATATTACCGCCTTTGAAGTAATTTTACTGAAAATTTGTTTAAAACAAGTAATCGTATAGCCTTCAATGTTTACTTGTGTAAAATTACATTTCTCAATACCTGAAAATACGTTATCGTGTACCTAAAATTCTTCTTTGAGAGAACAACAAATTTCTCTTCGCGCGGGTGTCTAATTGGATTTATTGGAGAAATTTTTCTCAGCTAAACGGACAAAAATCGTTCATTTCTCGAAGAGCAATAAAAAGTTTGGTGTATTAGACAGTTATTCATCGGATTACGATATATTTAAGTTTTTGTGCTGTTCTTTGGGAGAAAAGATTAAGGACGTTATTATTCAAAAAGAGGTAATGTAGAGGTAATGTAAATTGAGCGAAATTACATCATCATTTTATTTATATATTCCTTCCAGATGGGCACTAAAATTGATAGCGTTACTACTGACTGTTCAGGTCCAGTACTCGTTGCTGTAGATTGCGGAAATAATATGTGGATGCATTATGTATTTGCGGAGCAAGTGTGCTTAAGCGAAGGAACCGAATTATTGATTGTCGCCATTATGGATTTGATGTCTATTCATTACGTACATAATTTCATGTATATAAAACAAACATCGAAGTTCATGGAGTTCATCCAGGAATACTTTCTTAAGATTCTCCCCATAAGTGGATCTAAATCAAATGCAACACGCAAGGGACAGCAGCAGCGAGTAGTTAAGCGCCTAATAGAGGCTATCTCGAATCATACGTTGGATTCCTAAGCAATATCAGTATATAGGTGTCATGTTCTATCTATATAAGTCTACATACATTCCGAAGAATCGTTCTTGTTAAACCTTGTAATTTATTCTGTAAAGGTGAAAATGTTTCATTAATTGAACTGGTAATTCAATAAATACAATTTGCTAATGAATAGCAATGTATTATAATTTAAAATAATCGTTATTTCTTTAGTGCATAAAAACCATGAATTTTAATGCAAGATCTCGTAAACTTATGTCCCATTGTGTAAAATTAGTACTTATTTTAATTTTACACGACAAAAATCAATTCATGGTAAAATTACAGGTTTGTAAAATTATGTGCCAAGTAAAATTAATAACACATTTAAAAATGGGTTATTTTTGACGCTCGAATATGTCAGTCACAGATGATTTAAATTTACACGATTTTTTATAAGTGTGCAAGATTTCAATTTCGGTTGCTGCTGGTCTAACTTTGCAGCGCTTGAAATCAATACAAATTGAATTTGGCCTTGTAGGCCAAGTTTCCGGCTTTGTTAAATCGTATTTGCCCATTTCGTACACTCTATTGATCACTGCACTGTATTGTCTTTGTTTTTGTCGTCGCGACCGTAAGAAATTTTCGACTGTGTCGGATGCGATGCGAGCACGAACTGAACTGTCAGCAGTGTTTTACTCGTGTTTCAAATATACAAAAACTAGAACGGCATCGTTGACCAGTTTTAAATTTGACAGAAGAACTGGTCGAATAAATAAAACTAGAACGGCTCGCTGGGGATACGTTTGTTCCAGTTTCTGCTCTATTATAGATCTTCCATATAGAACTTCTAGCTGCAGAATTTGCTCTAAATATCTTCCAATTTAAAAAAAATCTAATTATGGTTTTTGATAGTTTTTTTTGTTAATTTTCATGATCGGTCTAATCAATGCTAGGTTTTTTTGCCTTAGCTAGGTTCGAGTGAGCGACAGTGAAGTCGTAAAACACACGAATAAAAGCGATGCGGCGAAACCGCTCGGTTATTGGAAATAAGTTGCAAATGTTGACCTGTTTCGTATACCAAAGCGAATGATTTATGCTTTGTTATTTATACAGTCAACTAGTTTTTTTCAGGAAATTTCATCCAGAGTATAATAAATCAATCTGGGATAATTGTGTGATTCGGCAAAAACATTCAGACATATCCCATTCAGAAAAAGAACAATGTCTATGAGAGTTATTGTCTTATTTATCGCTTTTTACCTTTTTGATTCATTAATCTATTGTTATTAGTATTCAAAGTCACAGGAAACTAACTAACTAGCTGCATATACATCTAATTGAAAATAAAATCGCAATCTCTATACATACCGAAATAATTCTAGTTTGGTTGAGTCTTTTACTAACTTCTTTTTCAATTATTGTTTTTCAATTTTTGATGGCATTTTCGCACATTTAAAGTCGGTTCAGCTACATCCGGAAAGCTCATCATTTAAGACAATAAAATGCATATAACAAATTTAGCGAGAATAGAAATCAACTCATCTGGCAACCCGTATAGAACTGTTATGTACGATTCAGACGGTCCGCCTTCGTCTGTCACCGTCACCGGAACGTCAGCGTCCGTCAAAATTAGTTCAATTGAGGTTTCTATGCCCGGTGAAAAATGAACGGCGGCCCTACTGAAAAATGGGTGGCCAACACGTTTCCTGATGAAAACACAACAATATGTAAAAGCGATTCACACGCAGCATCAAGTGACTATCAGCTGCATGGAACGATTACGGAACAACAACATTAATTGTAAGCAATTCATATTAAAGGACACTACGTCAAGTTCACGGAACATTTTAACGTCGGATACGTGAGCAATATTCGGCTAAAAAAAATAATAAAAATAATCTGGACGTCGACGGAAGTTGATTAATCGTCTGAACCGTGTTTAATGCATGCGTTTCCTGATGAAAACAAACCAATCTCATTTGCATTTGTGGTTGTAAGTGAGCTGTCAGAGAGCCTAATACTTTCTTTACTGGAACGTTCACACGCTTCGTCCGTCAAGATGTTCAGTGACGGTGACGTTACGTGTGAATGGCTCCATAAGAATGCATGTAATTAATGTTGACTGTGACGGAAGGAGCCGGATCGTCTGAATCGTACATTAGAGTTATCACATTCAACTCTCATCTTTTATTGCCACCATCACACACTCCACGTCATTTTACTATCCAAATAACAAGAACACAGTCCAGAAAAAAGTAGTATTGGCAACAGCAACATACCGCTGCACGAAGTATAAATGTTTTGGGGACGAAATAAGCCAACCTTGAAAGTGTTGAAAATTTGCTCACGGGATGTATGGCGGCCGGGGGCGCTGCATGTAAATAGCGTAACGAAATGTTGTTCGGAATTCTATTGCATACAATGTGGTACTTTCGGGTGTGAAATTTAAATTAACAAGTTATCAAGTATTTCCATAAAAGTAAAATAAAACTTTGTGCTCAGTAATTGCAACTGTACGCGATTCGATAAATAGTCCGACAGCGGCAAATGTTTACGTTTTTCTTCCACACATCTTCCTGTTCTTGCGCAATAAAAAGAGAACTGCACTCAAATATTGAAAAATCTCATCACCAGTATATTTATACTTCGTGATACCGGTGTACCATGGTGTCTAACGTACTCGAATTCTGTTTACTCGGAACCAGAAAATTATCTCATATTGGAGGAATTAAGGAGGGTTTCGTTTAGTAAGTTATGAAAATGTTAAGTTTTACCCATCTAATAAGTTTTAGTTATTCGATCTTAGGTTGGAAGCCTAATTTATCTAATTTGAACTTATTGAATAAAAACTCTAATTTGCTAATTGTTCGCAAACAGAAACGGAAAAAAGATTCTAAAAACTCGAAATGAAATAGATAATCTGGTTCTGTGTATTCTCATGCAATACCACTAAAAAAACGAAATGTAATAAACAGTCGATTAACAGTTTGGTGATCTGAAATTGTAATCAACTCAACAATCGTATCACCAGGAGGTAATTTACAGCGGAGTTCATTGAAGAGGTGCTCTTTAATGAGATTTTCATTCAATCGCATTGTCATGTTTCTCTTGAGGGATCATAAATATGTAAAACAGCAATTATGATAAACAGGTGCACTTTTTATGTACACAATAAAAAAAGTATTGTAACGATTACATAAAATATTGAAACGCGTGGATTCAATACACACA
The DNA here is from genome assembly GCF_030247185.1 of Malaya genurostris. Taxonomy (NCBI): domain Eukaryota; kingdom Metazoa; phylum Arthropoda; class Insecta; order Diptera; family Culicidae; genus Malaya; species Malaya genurostris. Next base: position 120,145,258 of record NC_080571.1, on the reverse strand, counting down.
GAGATCGAATCTCGAGAATAAAATAATAAAACCGAATTGTAGTGGGAACAGATGAGGCTAATTTAATCGTATGCAAGTTCTTTGTGTACGTAATGGATTGTTAATAGATGGCGAACAGGAGCAAACCGAATAAACGAATTGAGAATCTACAATGATAAAATTGCTTTTCTGTGGTCCGCAGTGGAACATTTTCACATAATGATTCGCGTCTCACGTACGGCAGTACAATTAGTTCTGTTAAGCATGTTGGATTGAATTAATAATGACTAATAAAAGCGGTTCCACACCTATGCGGTTTTACCAGCGATCCAGACATGAATCGCACAGGGACATGTTACTGTTACTGCAAAGCGAGGAGAATCATCCACCTAAAGGTAATTATAGCAATCAGGAAATGAATTTTTCAACCGAAATCTACTATTGAAAGTTTAACAACTAATTAACAGTTTCTAGAACTATTTTTCTCTGGTTCATTTAGCATAGAATAGATTTAACATTACTGAGCAAACGACACTATTTGTAAATATGTCCTAGATTTATCAAACGGCTTTAGGTAGCGTCTATTCGATGTGATGCAAATCTGTCTATTTGATCGATGTAAATATCGCACATGAAACGTTTTGTTCGCTTTCGATGTACAATAACTGAAGTTAGAAAACATAATCGCATCAAAAAGCACATCGATCCTTTTTCGGCATTCTCATCTGCTCGAGTTCACTGTCATTGTAAACCGACAAATCGGCTATTGAAAAAAAATCATCCATCAATGCTCATAGTGTGTTTAATTGAATATATCATTTGAAACGAATCGGTTCCCATCGTACAGATTTATGAAATGAATGCTGCATTTTTGCGTTTCCAGTTTTTATTTAATTTGATTTGATACAACTATTGCATGTGGAGTTTCTTACTAGTAATGCATCCGTAGTGGCTTGATTGCGTTTATTTAACGAAAATCCAAAAATTTCGATTTAGGTGCGTTGAAAGCTTTTTGAAAATACAGATTATATAGTACACTATACTTATATTTGTTCAGTTGTATGATGGCGATTTCCCAAACTACGAGTTTTATGCTCAGTTTCGAAGTTTGGAATTCTACCCAAAATTTTACGAATTTATCATAATTAAACAATTCATACTTGAAAGTTTTCGAGTATTACCTGACTTGATGATACAAAGTATTGTACACTATCAACATCAATCTGTTCAAGCTCCTAATTGGGAAGAAACTTTGTGTCAATAAGATTACAAGACGAGTCTTGTTTAATGAAATCTGACTTCGAAGTTTGGTGACGAAATTTAAACAGTAGAATTCGGCACATTTGATTTCCGATTTTATGCATGAGCATGTGTATGATGGCAGCATAATTCATATTCCTTATTAGGTACAATTTAAATAGCTTAGATAGTATTTTAGGAGCTTTCCATTTTCTACATGTACCAAGAATTAATTGCCGGGAATTACCGATTAGTTTTATAATTTACCTAGCCAGAATTTCTGAGAACACTTGCATCAAAAACGGTACAAACTCGCCTTTTCTTAACTTCAAAATAATAATCGGTAAAATTTAATTGATTGCCACCTTCAAACGATATTATTTCACCAAATTTCGAACTAATCGGCATAGTATCAAAATGAAAATAGTTATCTGTACTTAGCACAAATCTGATACCCACGTGGTACCAAACCCCTAAATAACAGTATCAGATTTTCTGACAACTTTAATCTGATCGTTTTCATGACGAAATATAATAATCTCAACTACTAGATCTAAGCACAATTCGAATGAACAGAAGTCAACTTTCGCCAACGTTAACGGGACGTCACTGAGGAATCACATCATTATTATGGAATACACAAATGCATACAATTCTTGAGAGTTGCATTTACTAGTAGTCAGTCAAGTAAATAACATGACGGGGTGATTATTATTACTTCGAGATCAAATGATTCATACGAAACGGTTTTGTATATCGGTCTTTATTTTTTGGACCCCTTTGACATTTGACATTTCATAATTTTCGATGATTTGGCACTTGGTATAGTAAGCTCTATACATTCTCATTTATGTGAGGCCAAACGCCCAATCGAAAAATTTTACACAGAGTAAAATTTTGGAAAAACGTTGGCTTCAGCTTCAGTTTTATTTTAAAGCTCCCGTATAGCTTTAAGCTACTGAAAACGTACTTAGGAACCATATTGACCAGAAAAAAAAATTGTTTGACACCGCTCTTTTCTTTGATAATATGGACACATATTTTCAAAGAAATCACTCAAGTATTTTACCCAAATAAATCTGGGTTATTCGGCATCCATCAGTAAAATTATATAATTTCACAACTGTTTGGAATGGAACTTTAAATAAGGGAGGAATTTTCCAAACTTTCAGTGATGAGATGACAAAATACTGACATCAAAAAAAGATTTATTGAACCCAAATGAGCCTTTTGTTGCAAATTGGTATTGTTTTCAATCCAGACAAGCCAAAAATTTAAGTTTGATCAATCGCGGAGCTTTTGTGTCTTTGTATAGATCAGATGTTAGCATTAAAAATGCCTTACTGTTCATTATACGCTGCGCGTAACCTTCTTTGGTCATAATATTGGACATGAAACTTATATCTTAGTCACTTGTTGATGAATTTAACTACCAATCGAATCGGAAACATTTAATTTAACCATGTGTTCCAACGTCGTTTTAGTATTTCAATAGTGCACCGTTTAAAATGGTTTCAATTAGCCAATGTTTTCATGAACCAGTCATAGCATGCCATAATGATGTCATCTTTTTGGTTTCTTTAACACAGCGACGACAGTTTTGATCGTTGTTTCACACCTCACATTTTATTCTGTAGCAGTTCTCCTTCGGTCGGTATAGGAAGGCTTCGCGACATGCACGAAAAAAAAGCTTACTGTTTTCAACCACGGTAAAGTCGCAGAAGTTTCTCAGATGAATGTTAGGCTTCCGAATTTGACATAAGCAAGCGTTCATTTTCAATGTAGTTTTAAAGTTAATTAAACTGTAGACAAATGTAATTTCACGCTACTGCGTCTACAGTAACTTTTATTGCATATTTCATTCAATTATGCAATATCTTATCTAAATACGAACTATTTTGTACAGTATTGCAGTATAATAATGGTAAAATTATAAGTGTTTTTTTTCTGCCATATTGGTGGAAAAACTTTTGATACACATGCACTGTTGGAAATAATTATCAATTTATGTCTTAATAACACTTCAATACAAAGTGATTTGTTTTAGAATTTCATGTAAACATTCAATATTGATGCAAGTTTAGTATATTTTTCACTCAACTTAGATATGAATTTTCATTGGATGGAAAATGCTTTACTATTGAATCTTCCTACATGTGTTAAACACACTTCCTTTAGTAAGTCGCGATTCAAAAGAAAACTGTATGTAAAACAACTTGGCATTCGTGTAAAATTTATACCGAATCTGGCGTCATTCTTTTACGTTTTCGCATGAGTCCCTTTATAAATTCACAGATTTTACACTGACTTTTTATTTTTTACAAAATTTTCATGCATTTCATGTGTTTTACACATTATTGCTTTGCACATGGTGTCAACGTGCAATTTTTTTCGGTAAATGCTTTTCATACAAAAGTGCGTACTGGAACAATAGAGGGTTTTATTGTCATGCGGGTAATCAAAAACAATAATAGAAGTATCCAATAGTTTGTGATAAACGAAAACGATTTCGTTCAAAAGAAATCTGTTGATGTTAGGTATTTCGTTATGATGAGTACCTTCTTTAACGAATGAACGTTTATCTTTTCAAACCAGACTCATGAGCGTGTGCTATTGTTGTTGTCCACCTACTGACAAGAGACAATACAAGAGCGGGCACTGTGTGCTTAAAAATTATATTATGTTATTAAATAAAGAAAAAAACCGACACTCAAGTCAGCACATGAGCCAGCTCACGAGCTAGCTCCCCATTCCAGCTCATGAGCCAGTAGATGAACCAGCATCGCGAGCTGGTTCTTCGAAGCTTACGACTCCCGATCTAGTAGCAACACAGCACACGAGCGTGTGCTTCAGACTTCGTATGTGTGTTTTTGAAAAGGTACAGCACACGGACTGTATGAGACTATATGGCTCGTGTGCTGGTCCATCACTGCCTTCATTCTTATGAAACAGACTGCAAGCATTGAATAATGAAGCCCTAGAAGTTAGCCAATCATTATTACTACTATCTCGAGAATAACGTTGTCCCGGGTTGGCGGTTCAATGCATAGGACGCTGGTCTTACAAGCCAGTTGTCATATGTTCGAGCCCCGACCTGGAAGGATTCTTAGTGTCAGTAGAATCCATAGTACTAGCCATGCAATGATTATGTACACTAAGAATCGGCTGCGAAGTCTGTTGAAACAAAAAGGCCAAATTCCACAAAAGGAATGTAATGCCAAGACTTTGCTTTCGAGAATAACGTATAAATTCAAGAGAGATGAAACCATGGCTCCTGTAATATCGAAGTATAAAATTTCTGTTTCTCATAAAAACTCATTAGATACGTTTGCTTGAGTTCTTTATTATTCGTTTTCGTTTGCCCATCCTGTTTGGCACTTCATTGTACATTGCTGAATCAGGAACATATTATGGTTTTATTCGACATTCAGAGTGTTATAGTTAAATATCAAATTGCAATCTGTTTTTGCATTATATTTTCGAATGTATTAACTAATTTGTTAAAAGCTCAATATCTCTAATGAAAAAAATGATATACCTTTGCTTTCCATGCAGACGTTAGCGAGAACCCTGCTCTCGGATAAATTTGATCTATGAACAACTTTGCAATGCATGCAAGACTGCGGTGAAGATTTGCTCGACTATGTGCACGCGAATCAGTTTCCGCAATTTCCGCAACGTTTCAGGATTGCGGGAATAGAAAGAGTGCTACTCAACCAATTTATGTTCAAGTGTCTATCCTTGGGAGAGCCGGGATTTTCCTTTTATACAGGCAAAATTAAATAAATCAGCGGAAGGGACACCGTGTGTTGTGTTGCAATTGGACAACCTCTTCAGGAGTCTCCAACCTCATCCTCTTCCGGAATGATATATTTGTGCACTCTGCCATAAAACATTCATACTAGCTAATCCCATGAATAGCTTCTCCTCTTCCGGTTAGCGGTAGTGCAGTGCGGTAGTTAGTGGCAGCCGTGTTATTCGGTCAGGTAGCTCCGTTATCCATTCACATAGCGAAACTTACCGAATAGTCGACTATAATTAGCATCCCGTAGCGAGTAGCAATAATGAAACTTATTAGTCTCGCCGCAAACGCTGTTTAACTCCCGCTGTAAGTAGCCATTCTATGTGTATATATATATAATAGGGCACATTGTAGGGCAAACCGCCCTCATTTCAGCTAGCATAAGTAAGAACTTGAGCTGCTTTTATTTAAGTAAACGAGAAACTGTTGGGAAATGCAATGCCAAGCTCGCGATAAGCGGAAAGTGTAATGCAAAAGTTCAACTTCCGCTTTCCCGCCTCTTTGTGGCGAACCAGAAACACTCGGGCTGTAATCTATCTGACGCATTGTGCTCTAGATATTTACCACCACTGAGCAGGACTTTAGGTACTGATGCTGTGGTTGCTGCCCTGATGACCGGTTTCAGTCTTGCTTTGTCCTGACTCGGTAAAATGTTGCTTCTGAACCACGCTATTTTTACCTTTTTGCCTTTCTCATATAGAAAGGTTATGCAATCACTTGAAAAACCGACTAGTGAAAATTGTCATACACCATTCGACTCAGTTCATCGAGCTGAGCCATGTCTGTGTGCGTGTGTGTGTGTGTGTGTGTGTGTGTGTGTGTGTGTGTGTGTGTGTGTGTGTGTGTGTGTGTGTGTATGTATGTGTGTGTGTATGTGTCAAATAATCTCACTAGGTTTTCTCGGAGACGGCTGAACCGATTTTGACAAACTAAGATTCAAATGAAAGGTCTCGTGGTCCCATACGGAATTCCTGAATTTCATTCGGATCCGACTTCCGGTTCCGGAGTTATAGGGTAAAGTGTGTTACATATTGTACACCGTCACTTAAACCGGCGAAACAAAAAACGTAAAAAAATTTCTAAACTGGCCTCAAAACTACACAAATCGATAGGTATTATCAGTAGGCAACTAAACAAACCGATTCCGGCTATCCTGGTTCCCGGTATCCGGTTCCGGAAGTACCGGAAATAGTGGTCATATATTCCAAAATGGATCTCACTCACTTTTCTCAGCGATGGTTTGACCGATTTCCACAAACTTAGATTCAAATGAAAGGTCTCGTGGTCCCATATGGAATTCCTGAATTTCATCCGGATCCGACTTCCGGTTCCGGAGTTAGAGGGTAAAGTGTGTTACATATTGTACACCGTCACTTAAACCGGCGAAACAAAAAACGTAAAAAAATTTCTAAACTGGCCTCAAAGCTACACAAATCGATAGGTATTATCAGTAGGCAACTAAACAAACCGATTCCGGCTATCCTGGCTCCCGGTATCCGGTTCCGGAAGTACCGGAAATAGTGGTCATATATTCCAAAATGGATCTCACTCACTTTTCTCAGCGATGGTTTGACCGATTTCCACAAACTTAGATTCAAATGAAAGGACTCGTGGTCCCATGCGGAATTCCTGAATTTCATCCGGATCCGACTTCCGGTTCCGGAGTTATAGGGTAAAGTGTGTTACATATTGTACACCGTCACTTGAACCGGCGAAACAAAAAACGTAAAAAAATTTCTAAACTGGCCTCAAAACTACACAAATCGATAGGTATTATCAGTAGGCAACTAAACAAACCGATTCCGGCTATCCTGGCTCCCGGTATCCGGTTCCGGAAGTACCGGAAATAGTGGTCATATATTCCAAAATGGATCTCACTCACTTTTCTCAGCGATGGTTTGACCGATTTCCACAAACTTAGATTCAAATGAAAGGTCTCGTGGTCCCATACGGAATTCCTGAATTTCATCCGGATCCGACTTTCGGTTCCTTAATTATAGAGTAAACTGTGTTCAATATTGTACACCGTCACCTAAAATATTTTCGGATGCAACAAACATTTGAATCGTAATCTAGAGTGCGTACTAGAAGAGTTTGTACGTCATTTTAGTTGGTGGCCGTACGAACCGACTTTGATTATACCGGTTCTCGGGTTCCAGTGCCGGAGGTGCATATAATAGTGAACCCATTTCGTTTTCTTAAGGATGACTTACTCAATCAAAGCACTGTTCTATTCTGTATGAGAAATTCTGAATAGAATGCCACAATATTATATACATGAGAAAGGCATCATTACACCACTAGGTGGATTAAAACAGGTTTTTACAATGAAATTGCCCTTTGGCTAGAGATGGCGAAAGTTTTGTCCCATGGTTCCTTGGATCGTAGAATTCTTGTTGTTGCCACCTACAGTGTTGCATTGTGTATGGCGATGAGCACTGAACAAAAATTACACGTAGAATTACTAAAGTTGTTGATTTAATTTTAAGTTTTACTATTGATAACCCTCCATGATAGTAGTGTAAAGCTTTCAACAAAACCCAACGGTCGTGATTTGTTCTGTTTTTATTGCACAATTTTTCTCTAAACGTGTTACCGGCACTGCTCTCTATGTGAATTATATTTCCCATTTCTACTGTACATTTAATTATAACTTAGTAATTAATTTTCTCACCCGCTATCCTCTTCCATCCATCTATCGGAATTCTTGTTTAATTTTCGCTGGATTTAATTTATCAAAAAGAAATAACCGCGGTTCGCAAACTAATTGCATTTCTTCTCTCTTCTTTTCGGCATTTCTTTTTTGCTTCCATGTTTATCTCTCAACATGTGCTACCTACGATCACACATACAAACACGTGTAACATATCAAACAGGAATTGACGTAGTGCTGCGGGTTGATGACCATGCGCTCTCATCGGCTGCTGTGATCGGAATCGTAGTCGGTTGCGTCCTGCTTCTGCTGCTGATCATCGACATCCTTTGCTGTCTGATAGGTAACCTTGGACTGCTGGCGATGATGTGCAGAAGACGAAAACGCTCTCCGTCGGAGCTGGGCGATGAAGAGAAATTAGGAAGGTAAGCTCCAATTAGTGAATAGATATTTCGATACGATAAAAAGTGTTCGGTTTGAACTAATCAGACATCTGGGTAAGACACTATTGTGATGCTGGTTGTGGTTCTAAATTCGTCGAGGTAACAACATTTTAAGCTGAATTTGCATTGGGAAATAACATGATTCTTGTGATAACTACAACATCAAGGATTGCAGAACAATTATGACAATATGGACAAGTAAAATTTTCTTAAGTTTCCTCTCCATGCACAGTGGTCCCAATCATGTAAAAACACGCGTTTTTTTTATTCACGTTTCAGGGGTTAATTTTGGAGCTTTCGTTTCTTCAGAAGGATTTCTGTTTGAAATTGTCCGCTTTTTTCAATATAATCAAAGTTGTCATTAATCCATCCAAAAATTCTAAAAATTCATTGAAAAAAGTTATGATGATGATGAGGTCTCCAATAAACAATGCATCATATCTCGACACCAATGCATTGTAAAGTGTCTTGGGCAATTTTTTTTTCAATATGATCTACAACCTTTCCAAAGACATAAATACTCTATCTCGTATTGTATGCAAAATATTTTTTAAACTCACTTGTAGGTGGATTAATGACAACTTTGATTATATTAAAAGAAGCGGACTATTCCAAACAGAAATTCTTCTGAAGACATAAAAGCTCCAAAATTAACCTCTGAAACGCAAATAAAAAAACGTGTGTTTTGACATGTTTGGGACCACTGTGCCATGGCTCGTGAGAGTTTTCATGAGAACGTAATTTGTAAAATGACAGATTTTCACAAGAATGCTCCAAATATGTGTCAAACATACCCCACCTTTCGAGCAGTCGTGTAAATATACATGTTTCAGCCCTTGAAAATATGTCAGAATGCATTAAATATGTATTAGATCTACTGCAAACATGAGTCATTTTTGACATTCGTATATGTCGGTCTCAGAAGACGTAAATTTACACGACCTTCCCTAGGTTTGTACACTCTTAAAAAATGTTACATCTTTCTAGATGCACATAAAAGGAGCTTCGCGATCCACTTACATTCACAATACAAAACATTTAAAGATAAGTCATATCATAAACTTTATAGTTGTTTTAGCTGAAACTCACATCGTCTAAATTTACGTCTGTATAGATGAACATCGTAATTCCTTTAAACTTACAATTCAAGCATGTAAAATTGAATCATATTATTATTTTACAACTAATATAGCTACAGTTGACATCGGAACAGACACAGATTCTGTTTTTACATGTTAATAGATGTAATGGTTCTTATTACCGGTATCACTACACGGTGAAAACCAAGTAAAGTGATTGTGACCCTTACTATAGGTATCACTTCACGGTGGTAATCAAGTGAGGTGAATGTAGGTTTTTATCACGGAAGTCGCTTCAGAGAAAAAAGTAATTACTTAGATGAGCTTGTGGTTATTATGAACATCACATCACCAAAATTTTGTAGAAAACAATTTTTTTTTCACTACAGTGATTACTTCACTGTGCGTGATGCTGGTAATAGGGAAAATCAAGTGAAGTGATATGTGTTGGAAAATGAAAGTTTCTTTTTTTTCTAAAAATGTGTGAATCATAACAGCGATTTAGCTTTTCTCGCTAAGAAACGAATTTTTCCAGTTAGTTTTTGGTTTTAATCTCAATAATTAGAAGTAATCTACTTTTAACAACATCTAATTCCGAAATTTTTCTACACTTGCATTTAATTCTGACACGCATGACATTTGATGCCAGATTATCCCGATGTCAATTCCGTAAATTTTCGCTGGACTTTAAAACTTTTTGTAAACTTAATTCTTCTCAAGCAAAACGTGGAATATACTCTATAAATTATTCCGGATATCCACCAACGAACCCGGGTAGAAGTAATTTGCAAACCAATAACTAATTTTATTATTAAACCTAACAACTCTATGGTAGAAATCAACATTATTTAGCTTGAAATAAGGGCTAAAATATCAAAAATCATAACAAAGTCTTCATAAGAAAATAGCAACAAAATATAACATTCTGTCATTGTAATATCAAACCAAGAACAAAATATTTATAGAAGACGAATGTTTCAATTAATTGGTATTCTAAACAGATAAAAATATTTTGTTCATTTACATCAATTTCCATGCACATATTTGGAGCAGGCAATTGAATGGAAAGTTACTATAGAGTTCTATTCGTTTTTTGAAGCATACAGTTTTGTTCATTAAAAAAATCTATGCAATTCAATTTAATTTTATATCGTTCATGGTTTTAAAGACAGTCCCAGAAAGTATGGACGCACTTTGATTTCGCTGTAAATAATTCACAAGTGTTAGATATTCAAATTTTATTCGATATACTGATAATATTAGACTACAACAACAGAATATTATTCTCAACATTTGCTACTTAGCCATTGTAGACTAGCTGGCGCACCTTCTTGCGAACGTTCCTCATTAAATTGCGTACAGACTTCTTGGCGACAAGTTTTGACACTTTTTCCCAATCTTTTTCGAACTGTTGAATGGTTTCGCCTACCGAGACAAGTTTCCTAAGATGTGCCTTCGTTAATGCCCAAAATTCCTCAATTGGTCGAAGTTGTGGGCAATTTGGTGGATTCATGTCTTTTTGGACAAAAGTGATATTTTTGGTAGTATACCATTCTACCGTTGATTTCGAGTAGTGACAAAAAGCAAGATCTAGCCAGAAGACAACAAGATTCTTGTGGCTTCGAATCATGGGTAGAAGTCGTTTTTGTAAACATTCCTTGATGTATATTTCGTTGTTCATTGAAGCAGTGGTGATGGAATCGAAATCTTACCGCAGCTACAAATTGCTTGCCACACCATAGATTTCTTACCAAATTTTTCGACTTCACTTTCCAGCAAGAAACGTATTGTACAGCTTTCGAACCCTCGGCCTGATCGATGCTTCTTGTTTCGGACTACGTTTTGGTTGTTTCTGCTTTTTATAGGTTCGAAGATTCAAACGTTCTTTTGCACGAAGAACATTTGACTTCGAAGTGCCCACTTTTTTGGCCACATCCCGAACTGAAACCTGCTTCTTTTGCTCGAACGCCTTCAGTATACGTTTATCCAACTGAGGGTTGAGGGTTTTTGACCCGTTTTCGGTTTATCCTCAATGGTGTTAATCCTCACCGAACTTTCTGATTGCATTTCGCACGGCTTTTTCACTTACTCCTTCCATTTTTGCTATCTTTCTCAGTGACAGTCCGCGTTCTGTGCACCATCTGTACACAATTTTTCGACGTTGTTCTGCTGAAAGTCCACGCATTTTGAAACAAACTAATGAAACCGAATAAACAACTGCACAAGTGGTTAGAGAAGAGTGAAATGGTAGCGGTTTTTGGTTGCGTCCATACTTTCTGGGACAGTCTTTAAATCAAATTTTCGATTCAACTTATGTCTATTTCATCATAATGTTGATTTACATATCGTGTAAATTTCATTATTTTTTTCTGTGTAGCATTGAGAATAGAATAATATTATAAGCATTTATCTTATCTGATGCTGATGTAGATTATTGAATAGTGTTTTATTAGAAGATGGAGCTAATTTATCAATTGAAGTTAATGAAATTCATATAATCAATAACGAAATAAAATATAATAACTAATTTTGATGCTAAACAGATATTGTACAATTTCTTCAATCCTCCGATGAAATATCAGGGAAATATCAAGTATCGCTATGACCGCACAGAAACATCAAGACAATATATGATGGTAACATTTGTTATTATTTTGATTGTTGTTTGTTATTTACATCTACCCGGGAACCAGGCAACATTGTTTGCTTGAACACTGGGGATCTACGAATATATTAGAAAACGGCTATTTTGATTTTCATAAACACTGATTTCAATGAATGGTAGTGACTTCCAATAGCTTGCCATAATCCTACTTTCGAATAAAAAAAATCTATGGGTAGCATTTTAAATGGATTCCAAAGAATTTCCGATAAAATTTAGAAATCAGGATTGAAAAACATTCAATTAAAATTTTATTCAAATTCAAGAAGCATATGATAGACTGCTTAGTGTGTGATATGATTTAAGTTGTTTTATATTCGCGAAATTAAATTACATGACGTTTTCTCAATTGTTATAGTTTCCATTAAAGAAGAGAGGAGAATATATAAAAAAAACAGACGATACATCAAGGCAACGGATCTTCGGGAAAACTTCTTGAACAACAAATGATAGGGACACTAATATTTTAAATGTGTCGTACTACGTAGAATTAAATTGATATGTCTCTGACCAGGGCAGAATCGTCTCAAGTTAAGTGTTTTTGAAACGATAGGTAGTTAAATGTGCATTCACTAATCACTAAGTTCAATAAAATAACTTTTTACGATAGTTTTAGGAATTCAATCCTGAAATATGGAAGAAATCCTATGTGTTTCCAGTTTATAAAAAAGGAAACAAGTGTACAGTATCCAACTACCGCAGAATAGCAGCTTTGTGCGCCATATCTAAGTTGTTCGAAATTATAGCTCTGAATTTTATAACACATAATGCTCTAACTATATATCTGAGACTCCACATGGTTTCATGCCCAATCGTTTGACGTCCACATATTTAGTATCCTATACTTCCTTTATCATACGTTCATTACAATCACGGCTACAAATAGATTCTATCTACACCGATTTCTCCGCTGGTAGTGAAAATACTGTACAATACTACCATTCGCTGTTACCTATGGAGTTTCTTAAGGAAGTCACCTTGGACCGTTTATATTTTTACTTTATCTCAACGATCTAAATTTTTCTTTCAAGTGCAAGAAACTATCGTTCGCCGATGACTTCAAATTATTTCATGTCATCAAATCCACTACTGACGCAGAGTTCCTACAAGAGCAGTTGAATAATTTGACTAATTGGTGTGATATCAACAGAATGGTTTTAAACGCATCCAAATGCTCCGTCATCTCTTTTAGTCTCAAAAGGTCTGTAGCCAGTTTCGGCTATGATATTTCACGCATTGTTTTGGAACGTACATCGTCTGTGAAGGAACTTGGAGTCCTCCTGGACTCTAAGTTAAATTTCAAGGAGCACATTGAGTTTACTATCTCCAAAGCCTCCAAACTGCTAGGATTCATTTCCCGCGTTACTAAAGAATTCGATTATGTACATTGCTTGAAAGCATGGTATTGTGCCTTAGTTCGCTCTTCGCTCGAAGCAATCCAACGAAAATATGTTCGATTTGCTGTGCGTCTGCTCCCTTGGAACCTTCCAAGTTACTGTGCCAGTTGCAAACTAATTGATTTCGATTTTTTATCTGACCGTCGCGATGTCAGCAAGGCTACTTTTGTGGCAGATCTCTTTCAATCAAGAATAGACTGCTCCGAGCTCTTACAGCTTGTACAAATAGATATCCATCGCCGTAATCTTAGAAACTATTCTTTTCTTAGGATCTCCTATGCTAGAACTACTGTTCCAATTCATTCGACTTTAATCTATCACGAAACGTTGTCAAGAAATTGTTCCTAGGGTTACTATCTAATTAGTTTTAGTTAGTTTAGAAATACTATGTTTAAGTGAAATGTATCATTTGGATGTTTTGTTCGATGTTGATGCAAAAAATGAGGAGGTTTTATGCCTGTAAAAGAGCATGTTTGACAGAAACTAATTCCAGCGGGCTTTTCTCTGCTCCAAATAAACAAATAGCTAATTTATATCGATTTATGCATAATTATCAATATTCTTGAAACTCGCAATGCAATAGTTTGTAATACCCGATCCAGCGACTTGTTTTTTCTACCTTAACTAATCAGCATCACAAGTAGTATTTTACCCATGATAGAATCGAAAAATATGTCAACAACTAATCCGCCTGCATCGAGACTAACCGGAAACGTTGAGCATATTTTTCGGCGAAAAATAACCATCTAATACACACCTAATCTGCACATGCTGAACTGCTTCAGTATAGTGAACTCCATCACTTCTACCATCATCATAACGTTGTTCTCTCATCCCTTGCCCATTTCCATATGTACGAAAAATTTTAAACTCAATTACAACAACATCAACAACAACTACAACTACAACAAAATACTTCCATATACAAAAACAAATCGCTACATTATAACCACAATCCAGTCTCTACGGTTGGCGTTTTCCGCTACCCTATTGCAGTGGGAGCCTCATCAAGGAGCGTCCGCCCTCGCCATTACCGCTGCCACCGCCGTTCGTAAAGCTTGGTGCTACGACGCCACTGTAAGGATGCCTTTCCCCTTCCACCAACATTTCCGCGTGCATTTTTATCATTATTAGCATTTCAGTTTTCCGATGTAGCGGTTTGCTTGCCAGGAAAGGCAGGTTTGTTTTTGCCATCGCCGGATGCACTCACGGTGCGAGGTTTGTTGAACGAGCAAATGGCAAAAATAAGCTCCTTTACCGATTCTTAGTTCCGCCATAGTGCAAGTATTAGGTTACAGCATGAGAGTGAGTGTGGTTAAACTATTTGCATGAGCTACGTAGGTATCAAAAAATATACGACGAGTGAGACGATTTTTCTAAAGAAAATCGAGTAAACAAATAGCAAAAAGTTGGAGCAAGTTAGAGAGCTTTACGAAATGAATCGACGTTTGATGTTCTTCGTAAAGAAGTGGAGTATTTGGAAAAAGTTGCATCAGCCAACAGGTTTTTATGATGCTAATAATGCATTCAGTAGCGACTGCTTAAGTATAGCACGAAGAAAACGGTACTGTGAGTACCTTCGAATATTTGTTTTCCAGTTTGAGATTCTGCAAGCCAGAACACCATTCCCCACGACAGTTAGCTGTGAATTATTCAGTTCAATACAACCGAGCCATTTTATGATTCCTTCTGTTCAGTGAAACAAATATCTCTTTGTATATAGAACTGCAAAAGTTCTTCTAGTTGAATTAAGATGAGTTAGTAAATATTAGAATTAGGAAAAAAAAAGTCCTTTAGGAAAGAAAGGAAAATCTATAATTTTGTTTGATATATAGGAATTTATTTTTTTATTGTTGATTCACATACTATGTTTCTATCACGTTCAATTTCTAAATGACAGTAACTCTTTATTTAACTTCTCTTTCGATCATTGCAGTACCTTTGGCCATATTTTTCTCTAACATTTTTTGCTTTTTCATTATTGCTTAAATTTAATATTGCTGCATATTAAAGTTTTTTTTACGTACCCCATAATTTCGGTAACTTGGAGAATTCGCATAATTAATACATCATACTACTTCAATCGGTACAATAATAAAAACCGTTGTTTTCAGAAACTGTAAAGAACATCGGAAACTGTGCTCTCTTCCATGATTTGACAATAAATTGAATCATCCTGTTAATTCCTGATTTTAGATTAGATAACGTCTATTTCACTCCAGTTATAACTGTTTTGTCGTTCACCGGGCTTAATCTGGGGAGAACTTTCATAGACAAAATCTTGTTGTAGGTTGAGAATAATTTTTAATTTGGAAAGCATATACATATTCGCATGATCAATAAATCCCGATACTCAGAACAGTCCTATCAGTCCAGCACTTCTCTGACATTTCGATGCCTTTCTTGTATAACGATTTATCTTTTGCCTCGAAATAAGCGTTTGTTTCAGCAATAACTTTTTCGTTGAAGTAAAATCTCCTTCCTTGAAGCGTTTTTTCAATAAAACGTTATTTGTCATGAATTTGATGTATAGAAGTAACAAGAGCGCAGCATAGTCAGAATGTCTCAAACACACAGCAGGCGCAGCGTTTGAATGGAGCGTTTGTTACTTCTGCGTATGGTACTCAAGTTGCTTTCTTTATGATTATTTTAATAATGTTTTTATTGTCATTATAAGTATTAATAATCATAGCACTTGCTGCTTTTCTCAATGATTTCACTCCACCACAACAGTATTGCCGACTAAATTTAAAATACATCACCACTATTGATCAACTTATCAATCACCCTACGCAGTGTTGGTGATTGCCGAAAATTTGACAGATGCTGCTCGATATTTATCAATATTGTATACAACATTTTCAATCCAGTAGAAGATGCTACAAGAACTCGAGTCTCTCAAGGCATGAACCGCGAGAGAATTTTTCTACATTTCTTCGCTCCACTTACTACTCTGAGTATTTCCCGGCCCTTAAAAAAAATTACAATCTGATAATGATTGGTGCTGTGTGGAATTTACCAAGAGAGTATTGACAATTATTGCGGAAAATCGAATCGATAATTCGACTTGATGACTCTCATACTAAGTTTCAATATTTCAGAACCTCCTGTGGAGCATTCACATACATTTTCATAGACACAACTTATACGCACATTGTTAGAATAAGCGGCAATAGTAAAATGATTCTATCGCAATTATCCACTGCCCATACAGAATCGGATCGCGAAATGAGAATAAGCGACCGTTCGTTGCTTCAGAGAGAATCATCGAGGTCATCGAGAGAAATTCGTTCTCGCACTGGTGTATATTCTATGTTAAATTAACCATGCCGGTTTTTTGTTGCTGCGATGATATCCGTCTCTCTTTGATGGCACTGACTGAATCGTGTGAAGAGTTGCTAGTGAGCGTTCTTTGATACGATAAAAGCCATCCTTGACCCTACGCACACTGAACATTTTCAGAAAGCTTCAGTTTTTGTTCATCGGCGAATTTATTCATCATGTATTCTGAAAAGAGTTGAGATATACCGGCTATAAAAATTCATTTCCCAAAAATCTTCAATTCGAGAATCAGATCAGATATATTCAATGTGCAAACATTTTTCTTAGATATCATCGAGTAATCGCGTTGCCAAAAAATCCGTTCTGAACTTTAATACAGTGGGTTTTCTGATCGACGATTTCTTAGTTCGAAAATAACATATGAGAAATTTCGTTGTTTTCTGGTAAAAATCTTCCTGACCCTTTGTCTGGGGCTGAAGATTAGTTCAATATTTTCTTTATCGGAGCGTTTATAAGAGCCAGTCTTCAAAACGTTCCGTAACGACGTTGTGTGAATTTCTTCAGAAGAATCGTATACTACTAATATTGACGTATTCCATGCCGGTGGCAGTTACCTGATGGTACGTGCGAATCTCACTTTACCATTACAACGTATGATTTACACGGAACCGAGAAATTACCTAATTTAGGGAATTTTCCACCTAGCTTCGAGATTCCGGTAAATAACATAATTTTTGGGAAAGTTGTTCTAAGTAGTTTCCAAATGAGTCTTGAACAAATAAACATCACTAAATGGGCCTTATGAACAAAACGTAGCCTTACAAGTAGGTTTACAATAAATTGCTATTAAAAAACAAAAAAAAAAGGTAGCAAGCTTGAATTTCGGTAAGAAATGCTACATGTGGATCACGTTACTGTCAAAAGAAGAGACTTTAATACACAACAACTTTCGAATATACTATAAACTGTAGTGTTTACTACATGTTTTCGGTAGGTAGCTCTAGTCTCGCTACTCGTGAGACTGCTGATTTAGCGAGTGAAAAAATTATAATGGGACAGGTGTTTTTTAGTAGTAAGCAGGTTTATCGCTTTGTGCGTGGTTATGGCAGTTTCTTCCGCCTAATACAGCATGTTTGTAGTATCTTCTTTAAACAAAGTCCACGGAATATTACGCGGTTTGGTATGAATAAAAAACAAGTTCGAACATGTAGCATAACTAACGCTCGTATCCGTACTGTATTTTACAGTATTGTACTGTATTTACGACCCAAATACTGTGTACTGTTTTTTACACTCAAATGTACGGTATTTTAATTTGTACTGTATTGTTACACATGTACTGTATTTTTCACACTAAAAATTAATACAAAATTTAAAATTTTTAATGCATTGAATTTCGATTCGTGGTAGAACAAAGCGTCAGAAAGAACAGTGACAACACGTAGCGAATGTGAATGTGAATGTAAGTACATGCAAACAACAAATATTTTATCATTAATCATTTGTGTTCAGAGCACGTCACAACAATTTTGCGAAATTTTGATGATAAAATAAAAGAAAAATGTCTCCAGTTCGTGCTCGCATCGCATCCGACGCAGTCCAAAATTTCTTACGGTCGCGACGACAGAAACAAAGACAATACAGTGCAGTGAACAATAGAGTATACGAAATGGGCAAATACGATTTAACAAAGCCTGAAACTTGGCCTACAAGGCCAAATTCAATTTGTATTGATTTCAAGCGCTGCATAGTTAGACCTGCAGCAACCGAAATTGAAATCTTGCTTAAGGAACGAATGCATCTAAACGTTAATGATGTTAGTGAGATTCAATTCAACAAGACATCTAACTGTGTGTACATTATGTTTAAACGTGAAAAAGATGCAATTGCATTTGCTTCGGTTAATAACGGGGTGCACAGTATTGATCATGACAATGTTAAATATAAAATCCCTGTGTACATGGTGGACAATGCCATAGAAGTACGCGTGCATGACCTTCCCCCGCAGACCAGCGAGGGGTATGTTCGGGAATGTATGTCGCAGTACGGTGAAGTTCTTTCCATCGAAAAGGAAGTATGGCGGAATTTTTTCCCGGGTATCCGGAATGGCGTGAGAGTGGTACGTATGCAACTACGTAAAGCAATTCCATCTTACATCATTTGTGGTCAAGACGGGATACATCTGTGTAAAACGTTGATTACGTATGAAAATCAATTGGTTACATGTCAGTTTTGTGAACAACCTGCACACTACGGCAAACCTTGCACTGAAACTGCGAAAACAAACAAAACAAACAAAAACAAGGACAACCGCTCAACAACGGAAACTAGTGAATGCAGTGCTCCTGTTTCAAAAACACCTTCACCATCTAACCAACTATCAACTGCAATCAATGTACAAAGCGCATCTACGGCAACTGCAAATGAACCCAAGACGGCGATCAACAACGAAAACAAGGAAACGGAAACCGCTCACAACTCCAACGATATAGCAATGGATGATACGAGCAACGGACAAAACGACCTCCAATCTTCGCTAGAAGGAAATGGAAGCTCTTCTCCCCCTAGAAGAAGGGTGACAACGAGATCCAACAATAAAAAAATAATTTTATGTCACAAAAACATGGGTAAATCGGCCACGTAAAGCTATACGCAAATTGGCCTGAATAAAAATTGTTAAAAAAAAAAATGTCTCAATCAAGAAGAATCATACGCTTCTCAAAAAATGTTTGATGAATAATTCGTGCAGTTTTTAGTTTTTTTAAACCTAAAAATGCCCTTAAAAAGTATTTTAAATTATATTATGAAAATAAATCGTTTGATAATTATATACTTTTAACGATTTGTCTTGTTAAGGTCGTATTGAGCTAGTTTTATATTTGATCAGTATCTAACGAGGAAAACAGATCTGATCGCATAAATGATATGCGAATACAACTGTGTGATGAAAACCGTACAAAAACTACCGCAGAGACGAGACTCGAACCCGTAGTTAGCTCCTATCCGGGTTAAACGTTTTGCCAACTAACCTACCCTGTATGTGAATCACACGAAAAACGAACAGAAATAATTACAAGTTAACGCCGTGGTGCCTGAGCACAGCTGAACATTCTTGGTTCCTTTGTTCAATTAGACTGTTTCTTCGTGTTTTTCACATGCAGGATAGTTTAATTGGCAAAACAATTTACCCGGATAGGAGCTAACTAACTGCGTTGGCCTTTTCGTGGTTTTCATTACACAGTTGTATTCGAATGTCATTTTTTCAATTTGTTTTCCTCGTAAGATGCTGATCAATTTTATTTGCTTTAGATTTTTATTCCCTATTTTTAGAAAAATGCTTACTGTAAAATGTACTGTTTGTTTTCAAAGTCGATGTACTGTGTTTTCTTGAATTTTACGCCAAATGTACTGTTTATGGTCAAAAAATATACGAGCCTTAAGCATAACTGGCAACCACGGAGTTGGAAAAGCTGGAATAAGTATACACAAAGCGAGAGACGTACTTACTGCTTCTAAAATGCAACTTTTTTTTTAATTTTTGTACCTCACTTTATCAGCAAATACACGAGTAGCAACCTCTAAAGCTACCTACCGAAAAATTGCAGTAAACAATACAGTTTGTAGCATGTTCGAAAGTTATTGTGTAGTAAAGTCTCTGCTTTTGACAGGAACGTGATCCACACGTAGCATTTACAACCGAAATTCAAGCTTACTATGTTTTATTCATACGGCCCACTGTGTTCGTTTCACACTTAGCAACGGGGGCGTAAGCAAACCTGATATAAAAACCAGGTTCGAAACTGACTCAATTTTCAGTTCAATATCGTTGAAACTAGGTTCAAAACTGGCTTCGAATAAATGGTTTGACAGCAATTAGGGTTGAAACTGGATTAGGTTTGGCATCAAACGAAAACGACGTAAGTGTCTCTGTGCCCCAAAATGAAACATTGTTTTGACACAACTAGTTTATGTCAAAATATTGAAACAGAAAACAATTGTCATCATTTACATCAGATCAATCACGGTTATTAGGCGAGTTCCAGTGGTTCCGATTTAGTTCTTTTGAGTCAAACCTGGGATCAGCCCATGGTAGTTCTACAAAACAGCAATTTTATTTTAATTGTATAATTTCAAACCTATTGGTGGAAGGAGAAACACATTTCAAAAAATACAAATTGCGTATTAAAACTTCGAGTACATTTTATATTCATCGACTAATACTTATCCTAATACTATCCGATATAATCCGATTGCTTTTCAAGAAGGAAACCCATCGATTTGTAAAACACGTCTCAGTTCTCGTTTCTACATGTAAACGATCATACAATTTACAAATGAACCACAAGTGATCATCTCTTACTCCTAGTTACTAATTAAATAATTCTTCTACAGCTTCATCAATCATTGCATGCTCAAGCTGCTTTTTGTGTCATTTTTCATTACGCAAACCTATAACGTTTTCATTTCCGGCACTGATGTAATGCAAGAAAAATGTAAATGGATTACACACAAGTCGGAGTCTCAGTGTACGAAATGAACACGTTATGGGATTGTAACAAGTTCACGTAGGTACAGCTATTGAAAAACCAGTTTCACCGTAGTAACTAAAAATTTATTCTTCATAAACTTTACAAATATTGTTTCTTCTTTCGATATTCCAAACAGAGAGGATGAAAAGCAACCGTTAAACACGCTTCCCGAAGTTGGTGTAAAAACGAACATGTCGGTAGAGTTCGACGGCAGAGGGGTACAAACCAGGAGCGGTGAAATAATCGGGAAAAATTCGTCGGTGTAATCCAGTCAATTGGTACTTACAATTTAAAGAACTGCACACATCCGAGGTCCGATAAAGCGTCTGTAACCCGGGTAACCAATTCCAGTGGTCGCTGGGACTCGGTGCTGTGAGCAAATGAGAGAACAGCAACTGAGAATTCTTCACAAAATTGTGTATATTTAGCTACTAGTAATAAGAGCGAGTTGCAAACATTGCATGATTGCATCGTACTAAATGAAGAGAATGCGCCAGAATTATGCTCTCAGATTGTTTTTAGTTTCGAACACACGGATTGTACTTCTGTTGAATTACTTAGATATTAGTTAACAAGGTTCCTCTAAAGCTACCGCAGGAACAAATTCTACATGTATGACAAACTCTTTCAATCGCCATCTAATTAGTATTCAATCAATTAAGTATAACAGTGATGACGCAATGTGTGCTTTTGCTATGAAAACTCGAACAAACGGAAAACTGCTACAATTGAAAAATGTACAATTTGATTACATAAACTACACGATTCGAGAAGAGTTTATTAAAAATAAAGCGAAATGAGTATTACTATTAGTACTATATGAATTATACCAAGCAAAACAAATCGAGCCAAGAGTCAACTGAAACGGATATACAATAAAACCATACTGAATAGTTAGGTATTTTGATGTCGTTAATCATTCGAGGATATTGAACAAAAAAGCTTCTGCCTTTACGGAACCGTACAAGTATCATACACTGTGTAGAAAAGTCGAAAGCGCAGCTTGCACAGATTCCGCCCCCAGAAGCTCCAAAATGGACTGCCATCCCAGTTAGAAACAGGTGTTTCATCCGCTTTTGTAAACTTTATTTACTTTGGACAGATGTTTATCGTCATTGTATAGATAAATGATTCATTTCGATTAAAAAATATCGCTGGAAGAATATATTACTCTGTCATCACACTGAACAGGAAAACAAAATAAAATCAAAGCATTTCACGTCTGTCATATATTTGTACTATATATGGAAACTATTGTACTATTTATACAACATTGCTTAAGCTCTATTCATCGTATAGCTTGCAAGAGCCGCAGACCAACACAAAATAGTTATATTTTGTAACATTTTTCACATCGTCAGAAAACTATGTCCACAGATCCAAAGCCAATCATTTGAATTAGTCAGACTCAGATATCTATTTTAGCAGTAGCAGTAACAGTGAATGTCTCCGTATTTTTTGCGTATCAGATCTCAACCAAAAAAGAGTTTGTAATTTGTAGAAAATGAAACTTCTTTTTCATATAATTACGTTTAGTGTAAGATTCAACTTTAGTTAGATTTTTTTTTTAAATAATCTTAAAACCACACCATTGTGTTATTTTCAACGTAAACCAAATTATATAAATGTAATAATATCTGAAAATATTCGTTTTTGAAGAAAATTCGTGTCTAGAATTTATTATATTACCCGTATACAGTAAGACATATAAACTTTGTTTTTAGCATAAAAGCAGGAAATTTTCCTCCAGTCTCCCCTACAGATTGCCTAAATTTTAACAAAATCTCTTCCGTCCGTGGGATACAGGTTGTTGATATGATATTCCATAGGTTCGTGTTTACTGATTGTTTTTGTTGGTGTTAGTCCGATAGTGCAATCTACCAACAAAAGATGGTTCGACACTACTCACCAATTGGTGATACTGCGATAGCGTCGTAGATTTAGAAGATCGCCGCTTTCAAGAAACCGGAAAACATGCATACCTAAAACCAATTCTCGAGCTCGGTATAGTAAAATGCCGAGACAGATTGGCAACACACAATTTTCCTGATTGCTCAGTATTTAATATTAGGTTTTCCAACATTTGTTTAGTGGATTTGCGGATCTTTCAGCAAAGTGCATCTGTTTGCCGAGATTTGGCAATATCTTGTGCTGAACTCATCAGTGATTAACAATTAGGTACCCCGAAATCAGAAAATCAGCTGTTTTTCAAAGAAAGGCTAATCTAACATTGACAGCAAATGAAGAAAATCTATTGATGAATGTTTCGACTTTGGTTTCAAATCGTATTCAGAAATAATCGTATATTCTCAGATCAATTTATGATTAGTCGATGAGTTGTTAGTTTATCTTCAGAAGGCATACAAATTTTACCACTTTCCTTCTATATCCACTGAATAAATCAACATAAAAAGAGTTCCGCCCTTTTTCGATTTGTTTACTTTTATGCTTCCTGTGTGAATTGCGCATTTTTCGTGAAATTGGCTGGTTTTCGCTACTAAGACAAATCTGCAGCCCAAGTAATAATTTTTGTTACGTTAGCTTATATATGACTAGTTTGCAACCAGAAATTTTAGTGATTGCAACTAATATTTAACCACTTGCGTGACTCAAAAAGCACAGTTTCTACTAGTTGCTAAGTCGGTTAAGAATGAGTTGTCGTTACGTTGTAATGCCATACTAAAATAACTTATCTTTCCATAACTTGTTTTAAAGTAAACTTGTTGAAACTTAGTCACCATCAACATTATAAACATTGAATGATTCCAGAATGCTTTTCTACCAAAAATAAAAAGGCAGTAAAGTACTTGAAATCACAAATTTGATACAAGGTACAGATTTTACAACGATTTTGAAGCTGTCGAGCGAAATTCAATTTTAATTAACTGTTTTTTAAGCGCCTTCAATCAAAATCTGTTTATGAAGATATAAAAAATAAACAACGAAATAAACCTTTTCAGATTGCTCAAAATTAATTCAAGTAGAGTGATTTCTCATATTTTTTAAATTCATATATCATGAGAATTATAATATTATCACAATCGATGTTCAATTCCAATATTGGTTTCTTAGTGTTTGTTATACTGCATAGAGCAAAAATGACTATTCCGGCTTTGATTATTTTGGCCAAAAGTCAGGCCCGTACCCAGGATTTCATTTCGGGAGGGGCCCAAAGATTAAAAAATAATGTTACTGAAGATTGCTTATGTACTTAATGCTCGGTGTGCCTTTTACGGTTGTTTCTAAAATACACTTTAAACTTTTCCACTAGAACTGATATTGTATTACATTTCATTACGTTTACTGTCTTGTTATCTCTGTAACACATGTCTGAGACATGTGTTGTCCCGGGTTGGCGGTTCAGTGCATAGGACGCTGGTCTTACAAGCCAGTTGTCGTATGTTCGAGCCCCGACCTGGAAGGGTTCTTAGTGTCAGTAGGATCCATAGTACTAGCAATGCAATGATTCTGTACACTAAAAATCGGCTGCGAAGTCTGTTGAAACAGAAAGGCCAAATTCCACAAAAGGAATGTAATGCCAAGACTTTGCTTTTTATGTCTGAGACATTCTTAATAACTATATGTTTTTGATTTCGGGAGGGACCAGGGGTCCTCGCCCCCCCTCTGGGTACGTAACTGCCAAAAGTAGTTTTGAAAACAGTAATTTATGGGTTTAATTTATGTTTCATGCACTTCTTGCGACTCCATAGTGTGCTCGCCATATTGAAGCCAACAAATATCTATGTTATTGCTATATCAATTCACAATAACGATTTTAACATTCGTTTACGTATTTATAAAGGAAAATACAACTTGTTTTAACTAGTAGCTGCATAGCATAGCTGTAGAATTAAGTAGCGATAACTTGCACATGATAGTTAGTGTTCAATGTTTATGTTATAAAGATACACTGTTGTCACCTTGTTTTAACCAGTGTAACATAAAAAACATGTTCGCGCTCTTGTTGCGACATAGTTGGAAATAAACTTATTTTCAGCTAGTAGCTAGAAGCATAGTTGTGAATAAAGATATGTTTGGAAACCTAAATGACTATTTCGTAACTAGTCATGTTGGGAAGAAATATTGCTGTCACTTTGTTTTAATCAGTATAACATAAAAAACATGTTCGTGCTCTTATTTTAACATAGTTTGGACTTAGTCGTATCAGAACTAGTTGCGGATTGCTACTTGGAAGGTAATTTTATCGTCTCACTTACTATTTCCAGTAGTAAAAGGTTCGGAAATCACCTAAAATAAAGAAAAAAAAAAGTTTCGCCCTTCCTTATTAGCAATTGAAGTATCGCCCTTAGAGTGCCTATAATTAGAGTGACGAAAGCTTTTCGTTTGAAATGACAGCTTACAGTTCCAAACGAGTAAACGACCTGTCAATTACAATGTTAAATTAACGACACTGCCAACATTTTGGATTAAATGTTTTGAAATGTTGCAAAACATAACAAAGTCGTCGCTCTAATTATAGGCACTCTAATCACAGACTAACAGACATGACACTATGAGTAAATTCTTCTAAAAATAAACTTTCGTGGGCCACTAGTTCGACCTATATTGAACTGCGCGAACTCTTTAGTATCGGTACACTCCTTGTGTTATGCAAACGTTTTTTTTACTAGTTATCTTTCCCCCGTTTGTCAACAAAGATCTCACAGGGATGCCAGATTTTTTTTTTGCATAAATATCTGTTTATTAATCTTATTTTTGTGTATTACATCAACATTTTACAGTACAAATGTTTTGACCCTTTGGGCTTTCATCTTTGTTGTTCATACGATTCGTTATTAATAATAGGTGTTTTAGTTACTCTTGTTTTACATACTAATGTTTAATCATAATATTTATTGGATGCCAGATTTTATCAAGCTTTGTATAATATTTGAAAAAAAATCGTCGCAACAAATTATGGGATACCGTTTTTATATTTAACTTTTTTAGCGATGTTTGAAAGGAACGATTCATTTTTTTTTCAACGTTGTTCAGAAAAAAATGACTCTCAGGTAGGTAAAATAATTATTGGTTTGTGGTATATACATAGCTGTAATGTTTATTCCTTTCATTTTTTTCACGAAATGTTAAAAACGTTCATTATCGGGCCCGATGAAAAATGAACTTGTAGTCATCTAGGCTATTTTTGATTGTATTGATGATTTTCACCCGGCACACTGGCGGCAGGCCAGAAGCAAGTAAATATCGTAACAGAACATGGGTTCGATTTTGTATTGCGTTGAGGATGAGAAGTAGGCAGATTCTGTATTTAGTTTTGGCAATATGTATTAAATCTGTATCCTGCATGAAATCCGCATGGACGTATAAAAAGGCGGGTGGATAGTGTCAGAGACATAACTGGATGTCGTGAATACGAAAACAACTGACATGTTCTTTAACACTTCCGAATATCAATTAGTTGATCTATTGTATGAATCATGCAAACATTTCCTTTTTTCACATTTTTCGCAAAAACAAAACAGGCTTCCGGACCTGAATGACAAAGTTTAAAAGGTCCTTAAACAAATAAAAAAAAAAAAAAAAAGGCTTCACTTGATCTCGATTACTGTGAATTTCACACAAACTGAGTTTTTTTTATCTTCGATTTGCGAAGAAGAAATCCTAATAGTTCTTTAGGAAACTTTTAGAGCCATTAGAACGGCTGATTTTGTGTGATGCTCCCCACCGTTGTTCTCGTTTCGTTGTTTTTTCACCAATACAATCAACTGGCAGCTGTGACGTAATCGCTTTTGTCGGAAGCGAAACTAGCTTTGAAAACAACACACAATAAATCTGCTCGCAGTGGCGATAGAATCCAAACTGATCCAATTTTTGTTATGAGGTTTCTTTTAACGTGATTTCGTTTGTAGCTTTCTCACTAAAGAGCGGTCCTAACGGCTATAAAAATATCAGCATATAGAATTTTAATGTCGATTATTTAATTTCGGATTTGTATTTCATTGAAAGAAACTATCAGGATGCTGTACGGGATTCATTCCTGCCTTTCAGAAGGACCAAATTGTGGAACTCACTACGATATTAAGAACTGTTCGGAACATTTTTCTCGAACGATTGGTTGTACAGCAGCAAATATTTTGTTCTCTTCCTCAGAACGCGTTCTGATTGGCTGGTATTGACATGGGTTAAATGAGACAGGTTTTTCAATAGTGTACTATTGAAATACTTCAATGCTGTTTCTATACACGTTTAAGTTAAAAAAATTCGGTTCTATTGGTAGTTAGATTATATAAATCCTTTCACAGATCACTGAGCTATGAGCTTTCAAAATACGAGAAAGGCAAACGCGCCTTATGAATTATCCTCTTTGATACTCGTTTATACCAAACATTTCAGAAAAGTTTAATTTTGAATTATTTGAGGTCACACAACTGAAAATTTTATCATAAAATTGTGATCATATTTCCGATGGCATGTAGCAAAAATTATGTTGGTTCGTTAGATACAACAAGAGATATTCACGATCAAAAACTTATCACTCTCTCAGAGGATAAATTTTGAAAAGGCGCCCCATAATAAAGTAAGTCGTATTCACGACAAAATCAGTACATTACAGATAGTTCTGTATGAATGGCACTCTGTTGGTAAATAAAAAAAAATAAGCATAGTCTAGATGACAGACAGATTGTTTTTGGTAGGGTAACGTGGCGCCATCATGACATTTGCTAGTACTGTCCCAACTAAAGCAATATTCGAAATGACCGTTAAAATGATTGAAGAATTTAATTTGAGTGTCCTGTCCGTTAGTCTGTGCTCTAATCGCCCTATTTGTTGGCATGGAACACGGAGGGCGAAACTTACGTAAACAAATGGAATGACAGTTTCGCCCTTTCTAGTTCTTTGTATTGCTACGATTGAGATTTTTGTAGAATCCTAAATAGAATGTTTAGGCAAATTGGAGGATTTTGAAGCATTTATTGGTAGGAGAGAGAAACTCGATTTGTTCACTTTTGTGAGATTCGTCCTTCTTTTAAAAAACAGCTGAAATGTGTTTGCCGAAATTTCGAAATAGGTCAAAGTGGTGTAAGATGACGGTCTGGGAAAGTTGCCACATTTTCGAGTTTGAAGTTATAGAAGTGCTCTAGAGTTGAATTCACTTCGTAAGGCGACAACAAAAAGGTAAGTAAATGTAGCGAATTACATTTTATCTGTAAATATTAATAAACAATAGTAAAAGATGGTATTTCATAATGACTCATAATCATAATGATGATGATTCATAACTTATTTTCGTGACAAATAGGACACATTTACAGCGTTTTTTTTTCGGGAGACTAGGGTAACAGAGGTATTTGGCCCCACTTTAGGATTGATTTTATTTTGGCCCACTTTGTAAAAATATCCACCAAATGCTTCAAATTGATACAACATGGGTTACTCAACATGGATTAAATCCATAAAGTTTGTTAGGTGGGCCAAGATATTCAAATAAAGTTTTTGAAAATATCACGATTGGCGAGTTTGTACTATTAAAACATAACAATCATTTCGTGTTATGTAAAGTATATGGTTTCCGATTTTTGGATGCAAACGATGTGGATTATCGAACATGCCTCTAGTCATTCACGCCAACGAGGAGTTGAAGTGCTGGGGAACTTTTTCAGTATTATTCGCTACAGTGGGGTTTACGTTTTAGAGCTGATCGAAAACTATGGAACTCTGAACATAAGCTGTTATGTTTCTCATATGGAGAAAATAGCAATAGACTCCGATGGTATTTTATACTACACAGAAAAAAATGTAGCGTACATCGAAAACTTCCACAAAATTTGATATAGCTTTTGTCTTATGATTATTGTTTCGTCTAAATATAATTATTCGATGAATTACTATCCAATTACTATGCAGTTTTTTCTATGTGCTAATTTTTCATGAAATAGCATGATAGGTGATTGTATTTTAATGTATTGTAGTCCTTTAAAGGACTACAATAAATCGAAATACAATCCATCTTTATGCTCCCAGTTACTAAGAAAACAAATTTTCAACATTGTTTAACCCTAATCTTATTTTCCCAAACTGCTGACGTGAAGACTAGTAACAGAAACTTTTTGAGAGATCGTGTGTTCTTTGACTTTCTTTTACACGGTTAGAAACGCTTTCAAACGGATCGATATAGATGTTTAGATAGATGTAGTTTTTTTGCGCTTTCCATTGAGTTTTCGTGTTGTATTTGAATAAACCAGATTTGTCGTTTCCCTCGATTTATCGCTCAAAATTCTTCTGCAAAATAAATTATTTTTGTAGGTAAAATGTTTACTATCATGCGGCATTTTTTAATTCAGGATGGTTATTAATACTGTTTTCATTGAGAAATGTATTCATTTCCTTCAAGCACAAAGCAAATCGTTCCAGTATCATACTTGTCGAAAGCCATTGCATTTTATTATAAACGAGGAGCTCGGAAAATTGAGTCTCAATTTTTTTTAAGAATTTATTATTTTGACCAGAAATGTGGCCATTGATGACGCGGTTCGGTGAAAAGCGAATACACATGGTTGAGAGATAGAAGTGGTGTCTAATCCTCGTTATTCTACATATTTCAAGTATCTTTTCATAAAATGAACAATATTAGAACTAAAATGAGCCCGCAGAGTATTATTTTTTTAGTCTTTATAATCTACCAGGAACGTCATTGTGGTTTGTCGAGCTAAATTCGTCCAGGACCCTTGTCGCCATTTTTAATATGGTGATTCATCAGCAATTAAATCGTTTCACTAGAAGAGTGCGTGTAATTTTAATGATTGTAATAGTGTAGTGATTGGACATGAGTCTGGACATCACACGAATGAAATCCCTACAAACATCCAGTCCCCTGAACCATGCCTTTGTAGATATTTTAGGAATAATTGAGTACATCTACCGACCCACATCATCTTTATCCCAAGAAGCTGGCCAGTAAGTGTTTTTTGGCGAGACGCGCTATAGAACTCGTTGAAAGCAATCGGTCTCTCATAAATTTCACCCTCAATAGCACCACGTTTGGCTAAAATATCGGCTCTTTCATTGCCTGGAATGGAGCAATAAGCCGGGACCGTATGTCGTTCAGGCACTGTTTTATTTTGCCCAATAAAAACGGTTCATTTTTGCCAGCAACGTTTGAACGAATGGCTTCAATTGCACTCAGACTATCTGTAAAGAGAAAATAATGGTTTGGAGATAATGTGACGATTACACTCAAACTATAATGAACTGCTGCTAAGTCTGCTATATAAACAGATGCAGGTTCTTGAAGCCTAAATGAGACCGAAACATTATTGTTGAATATACCAAACCCAGTAGCCTCTTCAATTCGTGATCCGTCCGAGTAAAATATTTTCTCAGAGTCAATATGCCTGAACTTACTTTGTAAATATTTTTGGGGTTTCCATCGAGCGTAGGTGTTCCGGGATTCCACGCAATTCGCGCTGCATGGATGTGTCGGAAAATAAAGTCGGCCGGGAATCGAACCCTGGCCGCCCGCGTGGCAGACGAGCATTCTACCACTGAACCACCGATGCTTAAAAATTTAACTGCATCGGTCGGGAAACGAACCCTGCTTATATTTTGTATGTACTTGCTTTTCTCTATTTGAAAAATTTTCAATAACTTTTTGATTTCCCGGCAATGGAATCTGAATGAATTGTTTTTCTAGTTTACGTAAGCTTTAAACCAGTGTTTCACATCAAACTACTATTCTCGACTATTTTGCTCATTCAATTGTGTTGATTAAAGTGTTTTTTCGAATACTTATTCTATTTTTATTCCTTAAGAACTTGATTTTTCGTTAATTTTGCATTTCTACCAATCACACTATACCCAGCCTCAATATGAGAAAATATTCCATTTGACAAAGCGTTTCACTCGGTGAACGAGTTACTACGTGTTACTTTTAAGGAAGTTATAGGTGTCAAGAAGCGTTACATGCGTTACTTTTTTTGTAAGTTATAGGCATTACGGAGCGTTATATGCGTTACATTTTAGTAAGTAATAAACGTTACGAAGCGTTAGTTTTTGTAAGTTATAGACGTTACGTTACTTTTTGTAAGTTATAGACGTTACGAAGCGTTACATGCGTTACTTTTTGTATGTTATAGACGTTACAAAGCGTTACGAAGCATTACATGCGTTTCTTTTTTGTAAGTTATAGACGTTATGGGGTGTTACGAAGCGTTACTTTTACGTAAGTTGAAGGCGTTACGAAGCGTTACAAGCGTTATTTTGTCGTTAATTATAGGCGATACTAAGCGTTACATGCCTTGCCTTTTTGTGAGTTATAAACGTTACGAAGCATTACATGAGTTACTTTTTGTAAGTTATAGACGTTACGAAGCGTAACATGCGTTAATTTTTCATAGGTTATGGGTGTTATGAAGCGTTACAAGTATTACTTTCAGTATGTCACAGGCGTTACGAAGCGTTACAATTGTTACTGTTTTGTAGATTATAGGCGTTACGAAACGTTACATGCGTTACTTTTTTGTAAGTTATAGACGTTACGAAGCATTACATGCGTTACTTTTTCATAAGTTATAGGCGTTATGAAGCGTTACATGTGTAACTTTCATTAAGTTACATTCGTTACGAAGCGTTACAATTGTTACTGTTTTGTGAGTTATATACGTTACGAAACGTTACATGCGTTCCTTTTTTGTAAATTATAGGCGTTACAAAGCGTTACATGAGTTATTTTTAAAAAAGCTATAGGCGTTACGGAGCGTTACAAAGCATTACAAGCGTTACTCGTTTGTGACTTACAAGCGTTACGATGCATTACATTACTTTTTAGTAAATTTTAGGTGTAACGAAGCGTTACCTTTTATAAGTTACAGGTGTTTCGAAGCGTAACTTTTTGTAAGTTGAAGGCGTTACGAAGCGTTACATGTGTTACTTTTTTATTAATTACAGGCGATACTAAGCGTTACATGTCTTACTTTTTTGTAAGTTATAAACGTTACGAAGCTTTACATGCGTTAATTTTTTGTAAGTTATAAACGTTACGAAGCATTACATGCGTTACTTTTTCATAAGTTATAGGCGCTATGAAGCGTTACCTGTGTTACTTTCAGTAAGTAACAGGCGTTACGAAGCGTTACAATTGTTACTGTTTTGTGAGTTATAGACGTTACCCAAGTAACAATTTTTGTTACGCTAGCTTGTTTGTAACTAGTTTGCAACCAGATATTTGAGTGATTGTTACTAGCATCTAACCACTTGCATGACTCAAAAAGCGCAGTTTCTTCTAGTTGTTAAGTCGGCTAAAAATAAGTTGTCGTTACGTTGTAATGCCATACTGAAATAACTTATCTTTTCATAACTTGAAAATAACTTGTTTTCAAGTAAACTAGTTGAAACATAGTCACCATCGACATTATAAACATTAAATGAATCCGGAATACTTTTCTATCATCAATAAAAAAGCAGAAGAGTACTTTAAATCACAAACTTCATACAAGGTACAAATTTCACAACGATTTTAAAACTGTCGAGCGGAATTCAATTTTACTTAACTGTTTTTTCAATCAAAATCTGTTTATAAAGATATAAAAAATAAACAACAAAATAACCCTATGTTCAGAATGCTCAAAATTATTCCAAGTAGAGTGATTTCTCATCATTTAAAATTCATATATCATGAAAATTATAGAATTATCACAATCGATGTTCAATTCCTGTATTATTTTCTTCGTGTTTATGACAGTGCATAGAACAAAAATGACTATTCTGCCTTTCGCTATTTTCGGCAAAAAGTAGTTTTGAAAAAAGTAATATCCTGGTTTTATTTAGGTCTCATACACTTCTTGAGACTCCATATTGTGTTCGCCATATTCAAGCCAACAAAGGATATTTTGTTTGTATTTTCGTTATCATAACGATAGGAAAACCTACCGATAACTATCTGAATCAATGAAGAAATTATATGTTATAATCTTATAATATCTAAGTTATTACTACATCAATTCACAGTAACGATTTACATATACGCTTACGCATTTATAATGGTTTCGCAATGGAAAATAAACCTTTTTTCAACTAGTAGCTAAAAGCATAGCTGTGGTTAAAGATATGTTAAAATCAAGTAACGATAACTTGCAAATGATAATTAGTTCAATGTTTACGTTATGAAGAAACACTGCTGTCACCATGTTTTAACCAGTATAACATAAAAAACATATTCTTGCTCTTGTTGCAACACAGTTTGGACTTTGTCGTATCAGAACTAGTTGCGAATTGCTACTTGGGTACGAAACGTTACTTTTTTGTACATTATAGGTGTTACAAAGCGTTATATAAGTTATTTTTGAGAAAGTTATAGGCGTTACGGAGCGTTACGAAGCATTACAAGCGTTACTCGTTTGTGACTCACAAGCGTTACGATGCGTTACATGCGTTAATTTTTAGGAAATTTTAGGTGTAACCTTTTGTAAGTTACAGATGTTTTGAAGCGTAATTTTTTGTATGTTGAAGGCGTTACGATGCGTTAAATGCATTACTTTTTTGTAAGTTATAAACGTTACGAAGCATTATATGCGTTACTTTTTGTTAGTTTTTTGTGAGTTGTAGGTGCTACCCGACAAAAACTGAAGTCAGCATGAGTGTTTCGAAGCGGCACGAGTGCCTCGAAGGGCGTCTCAGTGGGACGGGAAGATCACGATGTCGGTTTTCTGGAATCGGCATCATATACTTTAGGAGGACTATCTTAAATAAGAAAAAAGTATCAGTATTAGCGTGCATCAATGAAGCGATTGAAGACCAAAATCGCTGTGAAATGGCCTTACATAAATGCATGAGCATTGCTACCGTGGTTAAAATCAACGGGTTAGGTTTCGATTACTTAGGCATCACTCTCGTTTACCCGATTTGGCTTCTTCGTACTATTATCTGTGCTCAAACGTTAATTTATCTCTGAGAAATGTATGAGTTTTGGAATTTCAGACCCCTACTTCCGGAACCTGAATCCAAAACTTGCATAGCCAAAGCAAATTTGTATGACCATCAACGAATATTTAGAAGATGTTTTCCCTTTTTCCCAACAAATTTAGAAGATGTTTTCCATTCTCCACGAATCAGTAAATGATCTCAGAATATATGGCATCATGAAAAGTCTTGTGGATTGTTGTGCTTTATAAATATTTAGAAGATCTTCGACATGTGTTACAGAAATAACATGACAGTAAACGTAAGAAATGTAATACAATAACCTTCTCTCGGGCACAGTCACAAATTTTATTTGAATACTTCATAATGACAGTTCCAGTGGCAAAGTTTAAAGTGTCTGTTAAAAACGCCGATAAAAAGTCACACCGAGAATTAGGTACATAAGTAATCTTCTATAATATTATTTTTTTATTTGTGTTTATTTTGCCTTGTATCTTGAGTAGTCAGTGAACAAACTTTGCCTGAATTATACAACGGCAGCCGCGGTATACAGATAAAAATATTTTGTGAATTTACATCTATTTTCATGCACATATTCGGAGCAGGTAATTAAATATAAAGTTACTTTACAATTCTGTAGGTTTCAATATAATTTAATCGCAAACTAATGGCGTTAATTGAAAGATACGGTTATATTAATTGAAAATTCAATGCAATCCGATTTAGTTTTGCTTCTATGAAAGTTTTCAATCAAAATGTCGATTCAACCCATGTCTATTCCATGTTACTATTCATTATTTCTTTCTGTGTAGTTAATTATTTTAAATGTTGTTCTTTCTATATAGAAAGGATGTAGAGTTCGACTCAGTTCGATGAGATAGGAAAATGTTTGTGTATCTTTCAAAGATTTTCCTCATCACTCAATTTTCTCGGAGATGGCTGATCCGATTTTAACAATCTCAGGCTCGTTATTGATCAAGTTTGAATTAAAAATAGCTGTCATTTCTGGTTCCGGAGATATAATGGTGTAAGAGACGTAACCGGCAGAACGCATTTCATAAGAAATGATCGAAACTTGGTCATGTTTTTTCTTGTATACCAGGCAAATGGAACAGAAGGATTGATATGTCCCTTATACCGTATACGTGGTACGCGTCCTAAACAACTCACAAAAAAAGAAAAAATAAACAAACTAGCATTGATGCGTGGCGCGACCCAAGAAAATTTTCAGAGCGAAACTACGCGATTGGAGTCCGATCTAGAGCGACCTCAGGTTGCTAAAACAAACATATCAAACGTTGCTAGGGTGACTCTTGGTCAGCTCTCGGGCTGCTCTGATCAATAAACGAAAACGGTATTAGTAAATCAAAACCGTCGTGTGATATGCAGTGAGGTAAACACGCGGCATGAGCTTTCAACATAGCATAGCAATACTTCTTTAACAAAAATCACAGCTTACTGCGAATATTTCTGAATTGACGAAGCATTTTGTTTTGGAGCGGGGACTTTCGGAGATACAAATTATACAGGGACTTGATTTAATAACATAATTTTATTCAATTGACATTATACATTTGTGGTCTGACGAGCCTTCTTGAAAAACACATTTAAAATGTTTCTGCATGTTAAAAGTTGTTCTATGAATACGAGTACATGAATGTGCATCAGTTAAAAATATTTTCATTGTGCCGTCTATCGAAATCTATCAACCTCAAATATCATAAATAGGAAATATCTCATATATTTTGTGTTAAATCTAGTTTGTTTGAGCAAACACTAAACTAATCACAAGCTGATTCGAGCTTGAAAATCCTTTCAATGTTTCATTGAATATATCTACGGCTATATGTTATTTCTACTATCAAGCTTTAATCATCCTTAGCAAGGTCTATTCGTGATGTCGGAAGCAGGTGGTTTCAATGTTACCAATGCAGTAGTTTTAAACTTATCACAAGAACTTTTTCGGATTCCAGTTTTGAGGAATTCAAAATATTATTCGCGAAACATTTGCACACCTTAACTGATAGTGGTCCCATACCAAAATTAAATTTATGGCAACTGAGTGTTCTCAGTTTAGTAAACATATTCCAAATCGTATTGAAGACATCGGTAATTTTTGTGTTGAGAAAAGTTCTGGAGTTGCGAATTATTTTAATCTTACGCAACGACAATGTTTAGATCGTTATTATTGAACCAGACAAAAAATGTTAGCTTTACTATAATCTCTGTTTTGAGCGCTTTCTACGTTATTCGGATAAAACGTACTAAACATAGGTACAAAATAGGGGAACTTTTTCAATGCATTCCAATTTCCATTATTATCTGTCATAAATTGGCTTTTCGGGAGGCACAGGCTGTTGTGTGAAAAGCCATGAAAGTCAAGCCGAAATATTAGAATTTTTCGCATGAATATTAAAATAGTTGTATCCAGGAATTCTCGTCGCGTTTTCGTATTTCAATATAACATTTGAAGCACCTCGTAGAACATAAAATTCCGTTTAATATACTATCAAAATTTAGATCGATTTCAGTTAAACCGGAAAGATTATCTGTCATGTGCATGTAGCACTACTAGTGTGTAGTAACAGTATCTCGAAAGAACGCATTATACCGTAATTTCATTACTCTTCCGTTTATAAGATATGATCAAATGTGTTTGTTTGTTTGGATTTATTCTGCATCATATAGCAAAAGCGCTTCATAACTCTAAAGACCATTATCTATTTTTTATGAATTATATCTACATTGAAAAAAATTACATGCTATCTCCGAAACTGATGTTGAAGTCGACGGATTTGTTCACTAATACTGAATGTTGGCCATTTTATACACATCTTTATGCTACAATATCAGAAAGTAACCGAAATAATATTTTTGCTTGCTTTCCACATTACTATGACAACTAGGCAAGTTTTTGTGAACTAAACGTACATCAAAACGACATTCGATTATATCGTATTGCTGGTTTTAAAAGGCTTTTTTAGTCTATCAAATGTGGGCGAGATTTATCATTAAACTTCGAGTCCGTCATCAGATCTTTTGCCAGACTTTATCAATAGCTTTTCCGCGTCAAGTTTAGGTGCCTCAGTACGCGTGTGCCATACCAGCACATCGGTGCACTTATTAGCTAACGGTTGCATTTCATGAACAATGGTGAGGTGCCGCAACAGTTCACTTTCCTGATATCCACGTTCAACTTCGTAGCTAAACTGCGCTTGTGGATTATCCAGAATAAGATCGGAACTTATTGCGAAACCTGCCATATCAAACGGAAACGGTCGCTCCGGTCGCCATGCACTGTTGAATCCCAGGACAATCCCATCCCTATTCAATACCGGCTTCTCAACCATAAGTCCACCGACCAGTCCGACAGGCCAAACGCCAACCTAAAATGCATAATTGTTAAATCAGTTTACGACAGTGTGCAATATTATTTCCAGCTCACTTTATTCCGTTCAATCTTGGACATTTCAATAAACAAATCAGTGCTGTAGGTGTTATCGTCATCCATAAAGTAGATAACAGAGTGTCTATCCCGCCCACCACTTTCAGCGAGATGTTTTCTAATCCAATCCAACGCTTTATTGCGTTGCTCTACGCCGCGAGGTTTTAGCCAATTCGGGTCTTTCCCCTGAAGCTTCATGTTGGTTGGTGTCTTCGCGAATAATTGAACACTTCTTTCTTGGAGACCACTTCTGCTAATAAGATTAGCAACCAGATCTGTGTTATGATCAGCATCCTCCACTAGCACCCAAAACACGTTCGGCACCAGTCGAATCACCTGAGATAACCTAAAGAAAATTATCAATTTCGTCATTACCTCATCAATTGTCATTCATCTTCGTTTACTGCTGCCCATCATACATTATTACTTTCAAGGCCACTCAGTGTTATGTTGTGGAACACACTTCCATAACTCAATCATACACATACTAAAACATTTGTATACCTGGTTAGTTCTGCTTTTTGCACCGGTCGTGAATACGTTGGCGTTATGGCGTAAATTGTTGGTCCCTTCTGGTTAGGCAGGAAGGCTTCCCGTTCTGCAACAAACTCGGGATCTTCCAGTGCCTGAT
Organism: Malaya genurostris; assembly: GCF_030247185.1. NCBI lineage: Eukaryota > Metazoa > Arthropoda > Insecta > Diptera > Culicidae > Malaya > Malaya genurostris. Next base: position 120,107,241 of record NC_080571.1, on the reverse strand, counting down.
TATTCTCATCACAGTCTCGGCTTGAACTTAAACTATATATCAGCAGGAAGCCTAATATCACTAGCACGACATAGAAGTGCTTTGTCTTAATGCGAATTTCTTGGTTCATTATTTTGAAAAACTTGGATTATAATTTATAGTTATAAAAACAGCAATAGATTATCTACTTGGACGGGCAAATGCTTCCTGGCGAGCTTGTTTCTCACATATTAAAGCAATAGTCAATGATTCGCCGTTTTTTCAAACTCTGCACAGGTGCTTTCGTACGAAGGCTTTCTGAAACTGCACACGAAGGCAAATCTTATGTTTACATTTCGTTAATTGGAAATAGCCGCTCGTACTCGTTATTCATAAATGATCGGTTTTGTGTCGCATTGGATCAAGTGCCAAAAACTAATTTAAAAGAAATGCAGCTCTGGCTTTTGTATAACTTTTAATGACTATTCAACAATAATATGTGTTAGATATGACTAGACTCTACTTGATAAGAGTGAATTTAATTTTAATGTGGAAGATATAGCATTTAAATAATACTATTAAAAACTTGTTTTTTCTAAATTTTCATATTAGTCCTCTTTGATTTGACACCGACGGTACGGAATGACTGTCACCGGTGTCACTGTCATCACGGTGGGTACTTTTATAATCATCAAAGGTCTTACTTCTAGTAGAGACGCCAACCAAATTATACCAGATCACATTTGTGGGCGTTTTTGGAATAGAGATGAACATGCCTAAATTTAGCGGAATGGCAATATCGACACTTTTCATATAGAGATCAATTTGAAGCTAATCACATTAAATTACCTATTTTACAAAATGGACCGGAATCAAATTAATCCCAAAGTGGGCCAAAATAAGTCTGTTACCCTACAAAACCTATGAGCTACAGAACGCAGATGCGTCTAATATTCTAGAAATTCAATATAAATTTTAAGGGTATCCTATGAAACGCAAGAAATATTTCAAATGAGTGATTTTCAAAAATTATGTACAACCCAATCAGCGCTGCCAACTATACCGATTTCTCGGTATTTAAACCGATTTTTGGACTCGATACCGGAATACAGATATGCTCTCTCAAAATACCGATATTTCAATTTTCATACAGATAAATACCGATTTTCAGTTTTTGTGTTGGAATCCATAGGGGCACACCGGTCGAGCGACCAGTTTCCGCACTAAATCGATGTTTGATTTTTCGAGAAAGTTATTGTACAGATAAATTTTTCCGCCAAATACAGTTTTTTGGAAAAACAGTTGACAGCACTGAACCCAATCTTCAGTTCCTTCCGAATAAAAACAAGTTTGTTCGACTGAAACTGATAAAGATAAGGTGAACCCCTTTGAAGTTGTATTACATTTATGGTTGTAGGTGAACTGTCAAAAACGCTAATGTCCTGTAG